>NW_006239351.1:336118-337730 GCF_000226075.1 Solanum tuberosum
ATAGTCTTTATTGATGATATTTTGGTCTATTCGAAAAGTGAGGAAGAGCATGCCGACCATCTTCGTATTGTTCTGGGTGTTCTTGGGAAACAAAGGTTGTATGCTAAATTTTCTAAGTGTGAATTTTGGTTGACTTTGGTAGCATTTTTAGGACATGTAGTTTCAAAAAAAGGTCTAATGGTAGATCCTCAAAAGATTTAGGTGGTTAAGAATTGGGTTCGGCCTAGCTCTGTGACTGAAGTTAGGTGTTTTGTGGGGCTCGCTAGCTATTATCATCGATTTGTGAAGAACTTTGCTTCTATTGCCACTCACTTGACCAATTTGACCAAAAAGGAGATACCATTTGAATGGACTAAAAATGTGAGGAGAGCTTCCAAAATCTCAAGACTCTCTTGACCACCACGCCTATTCTAGCATCACCGGTTGAAGGTAAAGATTTTATTATTTATTTCGATGCTTTACATTCTTGTTTGGGTGCTATGTTGATGTAGGATAAGAATGTTATAGCTTATGACTCGCGTCAATTGAAGGTGCATGAAGTGAATTATCCCACACATGATTTAGAGTTGGCAGCGATAGTGTTTGCTCTTAAGATCTGGCGACATTACCTCTATGGTGTTAATGTGAGGTATTTACTGATCATCGTAGTTTGCAGCATGTGTTCACCCAAAAGGATCTGAATTTGAGACAGCGAAGGTGAATGGAGTTACTTAAGGATTATGATGTCACCATTCAATACCATCCGGGTAAGGCTAATGTAGTGACAGACGCTTTGAGTCGGAAAGCGGTGAGTAGGGATAGTTTAGTGTGCTTGGGTGTAACGAAGCGACCTTTGGCTAAGGAAATTCAAACCTTAGAGTCTAAGTTCATGCAGTTGGGCATCTCAGAAAGAGGTGGGGTGTTAGTTAGTATTAAAGTAAGGGCCACATTCATAGAGGAAATCAAGGCCAAAAAATTTAAGGATGAAAATTTAGAGGTGCTTAGAAAGAAGACTGCGAATGGTAAGGCACAAGAGACCACTCTTGAGGCGGATGGTGTACTCAATTTTAAAGGGAGAATATGTGTTCCTAGAGTAGATGACTTGATTGAGAAATTATTGGCAGAGTCTCATGGTTTGCGATATTCTATTCATCCGGGTGTGACCAAGATGTACCGAGATTTGAAGAGAATTTATTGGTGGCCGGGCATGAAGAAGGATATAGCAGAGTTCGTGGCTAAGTGTCAAAATTGTCAACAAGTGAAGTATCAACATCAAAGGTCTGCAGGTTTGCTTTAAAGAATGCCAATTTCAAGATGGAAGTGGTCAAGAATAGCCATGGATTTTGTGGTTGGTCTTCCCAAGACTTTGGGGAAGTTTGATTCTATTTGGGTAGTGGTTGATAGATTGACTAAGTCAGCCCATTTTATTTCGGTAAGAATAGATTATAATGCTGAACAATTGGCTAAAGTTTATGTGAAAGAGATAGTGAGGTTGCATGGGGTGCTCCTTTATATCATCTCAGACCGTGGTACCCAATTCACATCCATTGGAGGAAAATGCATGATGAATTGGGTACACAACTCACTTTTAGTACAACCTTCCATCCACAGACAGACGAACAGTCAGAGAGGA
>NW_006239351.1:338631-355761 GCF_000226075.1 Solanum tuberosum
GAAAAACTTTTTCGTAATATTTGGATTTTCCCAAACTAGTCCAGATTTGGACGAAATCGGAGTCATTAAGGTGTAGGGAAATCTGGTAACAATCAAGTGGATCATTTATGTTTTTGAGTTCATGAGTGGATAAATAACTCGTTAAGGAATCCGTACGACTTTACGGAATTGAATTCGGGTGAGTAGAACTCATGAAATCGATCTTAGCGTAAAGGGTATTTTCTGAGGGTCATTGGTTAGAGATGTGTTGTGAAATGGGGGCCTTGAAATCCTTTAAATAGCTCACTAGTTCGTGCAAGCTGCCTTGGCGGGAGTTTTTGCCGCTCTGGCGAGGCCGCTACAGCGGGGTGAGGGTCGCTGTGGCAGGTTCGACATGACTTAAAGTCGTAAATAAACCCCTAAACGACCTTATTTTGCACTTTTCAATTTTTAGAGCTAAGGAACAAACCAGAGGCGACTCCTAACAGCTTTTCACCATTCTTAAGGCTAAAAGTAAGTTTTTCACTCCCCGAATCCATTTTTCAATTCGTAGAATGTAATAGAATGGGTAATTAATGATGGGGGAGGTTTTGATCTAGATTATATGGTGGAAACAACCCTAGTTGGGATAATTGGGATCATGAGTTTGATCTAGGGTTCATAGAATTATTAGTAATTCAGGTAATTAGTGATTGTTTATTGATTCCCGTATTATATTGATTGTTAGTAGACCAAGAACAAGCGGAACGAATTCGGAAAAGGAAGGATCAAGTTTCTTAGGGTTTCAAGCTTGTTTCGAGGTAGGTGATGGTTGTGATTCTATGATTGTGTGATGTATGTTTGTTCTTGCTTCATTATTATACTTGCATGTATGCGAATGTTGCATGATTGATCACACTTGTTGTAAATGAGATAGATGAATGCCATGAATCATGACTTGTCGGTATGAACTTGAGAAGATACTTGTGATTGTGATTGTGGTGTGTTGAATGAATCGGCTGTCACGTTCCGGCATAACTAACATGGATCGGTTGCCGCGTTCCGGCATAACTATGGGATCGGTTGCCACATTCCAGCATAATTATGGGATCGGGTACCACGTTCTGGTATGCTAACTGTTTGGGTTTAGGTTCCATGAGAGGACCAATAACTTGTCATGATTGTGTATATTGTTGAGTATGTGATAATCGATATTGTATATGTTCGGTATTTTGCATGTTTATAATGTTGTATTGACTTGCTTATGTTACACTTAGTGGGATAGACGCGTGATACTACCAGTACACTGTAGTTGTGCACTGATACTGCACTTGCTTTTATTTTTGTTGAGTACAAGGCATCTTCAAGCGGCTATTAACAGACCTCGCTAAGGAGATCAGTGATTGTTCGAATTCAAGGGTGAGCCAATTCTTCCGGGCAGCTATGGGTTCTCTTTCATCTATGTCCACCATTTCCGGACTTAGACTATGTTCTAGTTAGTTTATTAGTTCATTAGATTGGAGTTGCATCCCTTCTTGTTTAGACTTGTTGAACTTTAGATGTTTTGGTACATTGACTGTCAGGTTCTAGGTTATTTCTTCTGCATTGTTTAGTTATTGTTAGACTTTTGTTAGAGTTTATGGGAACTCTATTTCTTTCCTTAGAACTTAACTGCTTTCTTATACTTAGTAGTTTTTAGAGTAGTTGCTTGGTTGGGTTGTAGTATTGGTTCTCCCACCGGAGAGTTTAGTGTGGGTGCCAATCACGATGATCGAGGTCGTGACACCCACATAAATACGGTTAAAGGTCAGTGGAGAACAATAAATTATTCAAACTATATGAATATCTGTGTTAAATAATTAAGTAGTATATGTTTTCTTAGTCGCCTAATTTTTCCTTAATATAATATAAACCCCGAATGTGGATGAACTCTTACCATGAAACTTTTTCTTAACAACTATACTCAGTTATACATAAATAAACATTTATTTGACAACTATTTTATTTTTGAAATCATAATTTATTGATCATAATATTTTAACTAAATATTTCAATTTATTTTTAAGAAAGATGAATAATTGTATCATACATTCATCCAATAAAAAAATATTTAAATTTAAAAGGATACATGTGTCTAATTATTTAATTTTATACAAATTTAAATGTCTAATTGCACACATTCAAAATTAGAAGGCATATATGTCAGATGGGGCCAAGTTGAAGGGGGCATGTTTACATTATGGCTATAAAAAAATTATATACCCTTAATATACAGAATTTGAAGTCAAATAGTAACATGGCATGTGAGAATGGAATTAATCACTTGCCATTCACCACCATTATAAACTTTAATTAATTTGTCTCTTGCTTCAATAGCCTATTGAGTTTGACTCTGGAAGTTAATTCAGCAGGAATAATGAAGTTCTTCAGATCTCCTTCAAAGTTGAATGCCACTTCTGTACTACTATTACTCTTCTTTTGCTATTACTCAACAGGTTTGAACACAAACTTTAATTCAATTCTTTTTTTAAATCAGAGTCTAACAATTGGTTCTTGATAAATAATTGCATATAAACTCTAAGAGTTAATATCTCAAAAGGTCATTCAACTTAAAGAATTTATCTAATAGAGTCATTGAACTTTATTTTGTATCAATAAAATCACTCAACTTAAATTTTTATATGAATAAAATCACTTAACCAAATTTATCATTAAAAAAAAATGACAAAGCATTATAAATTATGTTTATGCCATATAAATATGAATTTCATAAATAAATAAAATTAAATAAAACTATTAAGAATTTCTTACCGATAAACTTAATTAGTGAAAATTATATCATGGCATTAACTATTAACAAGAATCCTCTGCCTTACGGTAGCAATAGCGATTAGCGGGCAACAACAATAATTATTTTTCTATTAGATTCAATCTGAATTCTGATGGCTGAGAAGTTGAGGAAAGAAAACTGTCGAAAATATGAAATTTGAACAGTGCATTAATGAGTATATATTAAATTCAGTATAGTAACAATATCTTTCTGAGCATCAAGACTTTCTTCGATTTTAATTCAGTATGCCCAAACAGAAGTATTGATGCTTTTGGGTAACATCTGGATTTATTTATGAATTATCCAACAACAAAAAAATTCATATACTTTTTTTAAATCTGAATATTAATTTTAACTTTTCAAATATACAAAATGTTCATCCATTTTTGTTCTGTCAATTACTCGTCTGAATTGTAATTTCTTCTCCAAATCGAACAATGATTTTGTTTTTGTGTGATGGTTATAGTGATTGACTGGAAACTTGATCTAGGAGAGAAAATGAATGGTGATATAATAAATTAAGTTGAGTGATTTTATTGATACAAAAATCTATGTTGAGTGATTTTATTGATACAAAAATCTATGTTGAGTGATTTTATTGATACAAAAATCTATGTTGAGTGATTTTATTGATACAAAAATCTATGTTGAGTGATTTTATTGATACAAAAATCTATGTTGAGTGATTTTATTGATACAAAAATCTATGTTGAGTGATTTTATTGATACAAAAATCTATGTTGAGTGATTTTATTGATACAAAAATCTATGTTGAGTGATTTTATTGATACAAAAATCTATGTTGAGTGATTTTATTGATACAAAAATCTATGTTGAGTGATTTTATTGATACAAAAATCTATGTTGAGTGATTTTATTGATACAAAAATCTATGTTGAGTGATTTTATTGATACAAAAATCTATGTTGAGTGATTTTATTGATACAAAAATCTATGTTGAGTGATTTTATTGATACAAAAATCTATGTTGAGTGATTTTATTGATACAAAAATCTATGTTGAGTGATTTTATTGATACAAAAATCTATGTTGAGTGATTTTATTGATACAAAAATCTATGTTGAGTGATTTTATTGATACAAAAATCTATGTTGAGTGATTTTATTGATACAAAAATCTATGTTGAGTGATTTTATTGATACAAAAATCTATGTTGAGTGATTTTATTGATACAAAAATCTATGTTGAGTGATTTTATTGATACAAAAATCTATGTTGAGTGATTTTATTGATACAAAAATCTATGTTGAGTGATTTTATTGATACAAAAATCTATGTTGAGTGATTTTATTGATACAAAAATCTATGTTGAGTGATTTTATTGATACAAAAATCTATGTTGAGTGATTTTATTGATACAAAAATCTATGTTGAGTGATTTTATTGATACAAAATAAAATTTAATGATTTTACTAGATAAATTTTCAAAGTTGAGTGACCTTTTAAGATATTAACTCCAAACTCTAAGGATGCAAGTTCGTGTCATTTTTCAAGAAAATGGATAAGTGATTTTCTGGTGTTTGGTTACATGCATGAAATTTTTTTCAAGGAAAATCCATCAAATTATGACTCCCTTAATTTTATGTGTGAATGTCATTTCTCTTACATATATATAATTATTTTAACTTTTAATTTCATATTGCTTGCTTCTACTAACATTTATACATTATTAATAATCTTTAGTACTAAAAGACTGTACTATATATCTAAAAACTCTCTTAGCTTGCTATCATTATTATTAGTTTTTCAGAAAAATAGTTTCTATTTAACTAACCAAACATTGGAAAACATTTTCTAGAGAAATGACTTGTGTTATACCAAACACAACAAGAGCAGAGAGTTTGGCCTATGATTTTAAACATTATGTATTTCTTATCAAGGAAGAAAAATCAATTGACTACAACTTTGGCCTTCTATATAGAGAAATTTGAAGCTCAAAAGTAGATCTTTAATGTTTTTTCTGATTGATTTTTCCCCTTTTTTCCAGAGGGAAAGTGCATGAAGGGGAAAATTACATATATTAGAGCCAATGTGTGTGAGACTTTAGTAGCTAAAATGAGATATTACCAAATCATTAAACTTTCTTCCATTTGTCTTTGTAATAATTATGATCCACCATGCACAACATGCATGTATTAAGTTTTTCTTTGTGTGTTTGTATTACCATCTCTTGCATTTTTATTCCAGATGCGTTTGATGCATTTGATCCCAATGGGAACATCACAATAAAATGGGATGTCATCAGTTGGACACCAGATGGATATGTCGTAAGTTCGTTAGCTCTTCCATACATACTAGGAGTTCGGACTACGTACCTCTCGATCTTCATATTATCTGTCTTTAAACGTTTTTGCACACGTATGAAAGACATTTAAAATAGCCATCCCCTAGTCATATGAGTAGTATATGACCTACTAAGTCACTAAGCTATATATCCTTTTTAAACGTCTCACTTAATTAACACTCTACCACAATAAGGTACATTTGGAAAACAAGGTAACTCCTACTTTTCTAAAACGTCAAATGGACTTGTCATTAATCATTATGGTTATTTGGACAGGCTGTGGTGACTATAAACAACTTCCAGCAGTATAGGCATATCCAACCACCAGGCTGGAGTTTGAAATGGACATGGGAAAAGGATGAGGTGATATGGAGCATGCTGGGAAGTCAGACTACGGAGCAAGGTAATTGCTCAAAATTCAAAGGAGATATTCCCCATTGCTGTAAGAAGGATCCAACAGTTATCGACTTGTTGCCTGAAACTCCTCACAACCAGCAGATTGCAAATTGTTGCAAGGGAGGAGTTGTCAACTCATGGGGCCAGGATCCTTCAAATTCCATTAGTTCATTCCAACTCAGTGTCGGTTCTGCTGGAACAACCAACAATACAGTTAGAATACCTAAGAACTTCACCTTAAATGCACCAGGACCTGGATATACTTGTGGACCTGCTAAAATTGTTAAACCAACTAAATTTTTTACTCCAGATGGGAGAAGAGTGACACAGGCTATGAGTAAGTTAATTAGAACTTTAATATCATTCTCATTTATAAGATGCAGTTTCATACAGGCTAACTTTAAAACTCTGTGTTGTTAATGACAGTGACTTGGAATGTCACATGCACATACTCACAATTCATGGCTCAGAATAAGCCTACATGTTGTGTCTCCATATCGTCGTTATACAATGACACAATTGTACCATGTCCTACATGTTCTTGTGGCTGCAAGAATAATGGCACTAAACCGGGAAGTTGTGTGGCGTATGTCCTAGTATATATATTCTTCAATTTTTTTAGGTCACACCTTAATTGTTCGAATTCTTTTGTAATTTACTATCGGTACACTTCCCCTTTGTTTTCTTGTAGGGCAGAAAAGCCGCACCTAGCTTCAATTGTTTCGGACCATGGAAAGAACAACTTTACTCCTTTGGTCCAGTGCACAGATCATATGTGTCCAGTTGGGATTCATTGGCATGTGACGCTCAACTACAAGGATTATTGGAGGGTTAAAATCACTATAACAAACTTCAATTACCATATGAATTACTCACAATGGAACTTAATTGTCCAACATTCCAACCTTGATAACATCACTCAGGTTTTCAACATCAATTACAAGTCATTAACTCCTTATGGAGATCAGATAAGTAAGTTCTCTATCTAATTATAAAATGTGTTACCTAAAAAAACAGTTACTACTTAGACATTAGATAGATTTGCACAGCTGCCCCGTACTTTAATCTAGAATCAGAGTTATGTATCAAACGATTGCTTAAGCCCTATAGCTAGCTGTGAAATAGGCTGAGCACTACACCTCGCTTCAGTAGCATGCATTGTACCAATGAGACAGCACTAAGAAATAATATTTCACTTAATTATGAATCTGTTAAACTCGTTATTTGCATTTTGTGCTTAAATTTCCAATAAACATCTTGACTTGTCGCTTAAGGTGCACTTAAGCCCTATAGCTAGCTGTGAAATAGGCTGAGCACTACACCTCGCTTCAGTAGCATCCATTGTACCAATGAGACAGCACTAAGAAATAATATTTCACTTAATTATGAATCTGTTAAACTCGTTATTTGCATTTTGTGCTTAAATTTCCAATAAACATCTTGACTTGTTGCCATTCTTTTGGTTGGAATATTACTCTATTGAGTTAGTTTCCATATATATGACTAAACTCCTGACCTTTTTCGCAGATGATACTGCAATGTTATGGGGAGTTAAATCCTCCAATGATCTACTTGTGCAACCTGGTCCTTCAGGAAATGTCCAGTTCGAACTTCTACTCCGAAAAGATACATCAAATTTAACATTAGATAAGGGATGGGCTTTCCCTCGCAGAGTTTATTTCAATGGTGATAACTGCATCATGCCACCTTCTGAGGCATATCCACATTTGTCAAACGATGTTTCAGCCATGCCACCTCCTGATGCAGATCCACATATGCCGAATGCTGCTTCCCAGTGGAAGGTCTCTTTGCTTAAATTAGTAGTAACAGTTATGTTCTCTATGACATTCTTCTTTGCTAACACATACAAGTCTTATGCTCTCTATTAGTAGTGTATCACATGTTTTCCTTACAATGCTAAAATCATATTATTTTGTATTTTTCTCAAGCTCATAGTGTTCCTAGAGCTGTTTGAAATAAAAACCATTTAAGATTAGATAGAGCTTCAAATTCTTGTTTCTTAAATTCTTGTTCAAATGGAGTTGAATGCTTCTTAAACCATTTTTTTTTGTTCTATATGGTGCAACTCAAAGGAATTTAGGGTTTGCAGTTTATGGCTTCCTACAAGTCTATAACAACCTCGAGTTAATATACAATGATAATAGCATTCATAGTTAAGTATTTTAAGATATTTGGTAAATTTCTTAATACAAATACATGGTTTAGGCAAAACCTACTAGGTTCACGTGAACTCAGAATATTGTATAGCATTAACTAGAGAATATTACCTAGAATGCTTGGTAGGATTAACATTTACTGTAGAATAATTTGCTTCCTTTTATCTCTTATTTCTATTTTGTATAAATACCAAATGTAATCGTAGGTATTGAATCATCAAATTGAGATAAATCATTCTTCAATTTCTCTCGTGTTTTCTTTGTTATATACAACATTTTGCAATGTCTTATGAAGTATTTGATATAAACAGTTTCTAGCATTCGGGGACCATTGAACTGATATGAACAAAGTTTTTAATATAGTTGCACTGCTTGTCATGAACCAGCATTCTCAAATACTCTAGATTGCAGTAATACAAGTTCATGACACTTTCTTCTATCAAAGACTTTTCAAATACCTGTATTACCGATACAACTGAAATGGTTGCTTGGCTTCAAAATTTGTACTTGTTCACAAACTAGAGAAATGATCAAAACAGAACAAGTAAGATCAAAAATATAGAACAAAACAATGTCGAAAAAGCAACCAGATTCTGGTGGGCAAAATTGGGTAAGTATGGATAAGTATCTGGCGGTGGTAGCATGCATTCATCGCCATTGAAGTATACTTTTCGAGGAAATGCCCATCCTTGTTTAAGGGTAAAAGTATCCTTATCTTTCTGGAGAAGCACTTCTGATTGAACATTTCCAGCTGGCCCTGCTTCCATAAGTAAGTCATTGTAGAACTTCATACCGTAGAACATACCTGTGTCATCTGCAGTACGAGAAGTTTTGTTAACATCTTTTCCACACCATGCTACTTTTTGCATATAAGATTAATTTCACTAGCTAGCTATAATAGTAAAGTCACAAGATTATTTATTTGTCACGTTAAAGTAACTGAACTTTACCTAGTATGACTAAGATTGTTTTGTGACTTCACTGTTATAGTGGGTAGTCACAAGTGAAATTAGCTCTTATATTGATGCAATATTTCAAAGAACTTACTTATCGATTGATATGGAACAAGAGGCTTGTAATCAAAGCTAAAAACTTGAGTTACATTGTTAAGATTGGGATGTTGAGCAACAAGAGTCCATTGTGTGTAATTGACCCTGTAATTGAAGTTGGTAAGAGTAATCTTGACTCTCCAATATTCCTTGTAGTTGAGTTTCACATGCCAATGGATTCTAACGGGGCACATATGTTGTGTGCACTGTAGTAATGGTGCATTGTCTTTTCGTGGAGTGTTTACCCCCACCATACTGAGTAGCTTGGAATCGCTCCTGTGTTTGTGTCACGAGAGAATCAGTAATCTTTAACTGACTGTAAAAATAATCACGAGGGACTTACTTGATGCATTTGTGTTTGTTCTCACAACCGCAAGCACAAGAAGGACAAGAAGTAATGGTTTCATTGTAGAAAGTTGAGAGGGAGACACAACATTTTGGGTGTTTTTGGGCTACAAACTGAGAGTATGTGCATGTTACATTCCATGTCACTGCACAGGATTACAAGAAAATGATCACTTGTAACACACACGTGGAGTAAGAAAGAAGCAAGTGTATTTGATGAAGTAAAACTTACTGAGTGCTTGAGTTTTCCTTCTTAGATCAGCTGTGAAGAATTTGGTGGGCGGGACAATCTTTGCAGGACTACAAGTGTAACCTGGTCCAGGTCCAAGCAAAGTGAAGTTCTTGGGGAGTTTTACAGTCTTGTTTGTGGTACCAGCTTGGCCAACACTAACTTGAAAAGCAGAGACAGAAGATTGAGGATCTTGGCCCCAAGAAGCCAAAACTCCACCTTCAAAATTAAAGGACAAATTGTGAGTCGACCAATCTAGTTTGAATAAATTTGTTCTTAATATTAACACACACACCTTTACAACAATTGGTAAATTGTTGGTTATAAGGTACTCCAGGGAGCATATCTACAACAGTGGGAGTTTTCTTGCAACAATGCGGGATGTTTCCTTTGAATTTGGAGCAATCACCTTGTTCTGTAGCTTGAGCACCAATCATAGTCCATATCACTTCTTTCTTAGCCCATGTCCAGCCTAATGTCCACCCAGGGCTCATAATGTGTCGGTACATTTGGAAGTTGTTCATCGTTACCACAGCCTACGAGCGAGCAGACACAGATTCAGAATCTAAATTTGATTGGTTGTATTGGACACAAAAATGCTTCAGATAATGGATTTAATTTCTTTAAGGAAAGGAAACTTACAACATAGCCATCAGGAGTCCAAGACATGACATCCCATTTAATAGTTATGTTCCCATTGGGATCCAATGGATCATAAGCAGCTGCAACATTCATCCACATACTAATTAATTTTTACAACATACAACAAAAATAAAGTAACATGAATACAATTAATTGAATCTAACCTGCATATGAAAATAACACAAACAAAAGGCCAACTAGAGTGATCAAATAAGTCCTCATTATTTTTCTTTAGAATATTGGCCTCAAAGATGTTCGATTAATAATCCCAATAAAACTGGGGATAAATTGTTATTTACCAACTGGTTATTTGGTACAAAGAAAAAATGAAATATATATAGTTTGTTGTCTCTATATATCTCCTTTTCTTCATAGGGACTGTCTTTTATATTGTTGTTGGCCTTTCTGAATCTTGAAGTAAAGATTTGGTGAGTCTTCATATTTTTCTGCCTCAAACTTGACTGTAACATTTCTCCTGTGAAAACAAGATGACACTTTGACAAATGACATAGTAACAAACATAAATATTATTTAAACTTTTCTAACAAAATCATTGGGTTATCATCCTAAGCAATTGTTAAAGTTAGTCTCACATATATATACACTACTACTAGAAACAAAAGTTTCCTCCATCGTGAATCAATGAGAAAATTTTTGTTTAACCCAACAATATATGCTATAGAACATGATTTTTTGCACATTTTTCATTCAATTAGCTCATTGAGAAAATACATGATGGAAAATAAATTATTCTTTCAAATTTTTCATATGAAACAATTACTATTTTTTTTCTTTTCACACCAATTTAATCAAAATATCTATGAAAATAGCCACTGAAAATCTTTCTATGAAAAAATAATGATCTTTTAGTAGTGTTAAACTCTATTAGGTTTGCTTTCTTAGTAATTGTTTTTAAAAAAAATTATTTAAAGAAAAGTATTGGAAATACCCCTAAACTCAGCGTGAATTATTAGTTTCATTCTTGAACTATTAACAGCCTTAAAAACACTCTTTAACTTGACTAATTGAACTTAAACACACCCCGATCTTGAAACACATGAGTGAAATACATGCCTAAATTCTCGCCAAGTTTAGGGGTGTTTTTAACATTTCTTTCAGCTTTTTATTCAGAACTCCATGCTCTTAGAAGAGTTTGAGATCATTTGTTATGTCACGTTGGCATATCAAGGGTGTATCTAAGTTAATTAGTCAAGTAGCACATGAGTGTTTTTAAGGTTGTCAATAGTACTTTAGGAACAAAACTAATAATTTGTGTCAAGTTCAAGATTGCTTCCAATACTTTTTCTCTTTTATTTATGATATGGCGGTGTCCAAAGCAAAATCTATGTAGATGATGATGCTATTATGTTTTAAGTACATTTGCTTTAGGTTCGATATTCTATAGGAGTCTTTTAGTAATACCAAATATTTGTATGCATGTAGAAAAATAAGAGAACTTTTAGTGCATTTTATATTTGAATTCTTATTTCATATAATATTGCAATGAATTGAATTTAAATGGTGCAACATAGATAGTACGGTTTCATATAGCCAAATCTCTCTTGCTTGAGACTGAGACACCTGAGACACAACAACGTACTACTGTGTATGGATTAATTTGTGTGTACTATAATTATTTCATTGAGCACATGTTACATTCACTAGTATATATGTATTAGATAATTATATCCTAAGCGGTTAAAGTAAACCAAAAAACTAAAATTACCTAACTTTTATTTTTAATTTCTATTGAAATTTGAATATAATTTTCCATAATTCTGACCCACCTTTGTCAGTTACATCTTTGAATTCATAATTATTTCAATTTAGTGAGAGTGGAATTTTTTTTTGGTTGGATTTGGTAGAAGTCCCATAGGAGTAACTTTCAAGTATGCAGTAGGTGATGATGACTTTTTATATATATGCACACGTATCTAATAATTACTACCTCTGTCCGCTTTTATTTGTGATATTGCGCTTTTCAAAAGTCAATTTGACTAATTTTCAAAGTTAAATTAGATTACATTAATTCGATATTTTAAACAAAAAATTTAGATATTTAAAACCTATACGAAAAGTATTGTAAATTGCAATTTCTTACATATCAATATGATAAAAAAAAATATTGTAAAATATAAATCAAAGTTATTATAGTTTGATTCTAAAAAAAGAAACCATGACAATCAAAAGTGGAGAGAAGGAGTAAGAAACAAGAAGGGAGAAAGTCAGAAGAGTTTCACAAGATTTTACATTTAAGGAAAGTAAGTAAGTGTATAAGTTTGGTAGGGACAGTAGGAATGTCTTTGCCTAAAACAAAGACAGTACTCCAACTATGTTATTAATTGGGGAAAAGAGTCTGAAAAATATTTTAACTTTGGCCGAAATTGTTGTTACGATACCAAACTTTATGGGGGGACCTTTTACCCCCTACAATATTTAATAGTGTATTTTAAAGGTATATATGTGCCCACGTGGACAAGTTACTATTTATAATTATGCAATATTTATGATATCCATGTGGGCACATATATACCTTTAAAATACACTATTAATAGTGCAGGGATTAAAAGGTCCTTTCCAAAGTTCGGTATCGTAACAGCAATTTCGACCAAAATTCGGATATATTTCAGACATTTTTCCCTTATTAATTGTAGACTTTATTAAATGCTTCATTCAATTAACTTTCTCAAGACAAGCCAAAAACTAGTCTTGAGAATTCAAATGCAAGATTTCTCCCCACTAATATTAGTAAATCTGAACTAACTAGAAAATCTATACAAACTAATAACTCCCTTTCTACAAAAAAGAATAGCCTGGTTATAATTTGTAAGTACAATGAATGAATTATATAATTTTGGATGAAAACTTTATATGTTTAGTAAGTAACTTTTAAAATGATTTTATAATATAATAAGTAGAGTTTACTGATCATATATATGTTTTTCATGAACCGCGACTGACACCTAATGAAGGGTTATCTAATAGAATGTGAGTACAAAAGTCTAGAGACACATCATAGAAACACCCCAAACAGATGTGGTTGGCTCAGAACCGTGCCCCCCAATAATGCTAGTACAAGAATCTGCATAGTACACTACATAGGGAACCATAAGGATCTAGTAAAATTATCAATTCAAACCCTCACACAACTAACAATAATTAATAAACTAATAATATTTAAAACTCACAATTAATATATTTAAATAGCTAAATGACACATCAAAGATTTAAAATTAGCTAACTAAAAGACACACACAACAATTGAACAATTAATAAAACTAACAAAGAATAAACAACTAATAAATAGTAAATAATTTTTAAAAATTAAGGAGCACTACAATATTTTAAGCTTTTAGCCACCTCTGTTAAGTGTGGTCTAAATTAAACAAGTAAAAAGTGTGGCCTTTGATAAAAGGCTACACTTTTTGACTCTCAGTAATGCTTTTTCAGGAATGACCTAAAGATGCGTAACCTTTGACTTTAGATTACGCTTTTGAAGTATTGTCATACCATCTACGCATGATTATCGTGGCCGTTGAAGTATGACGGTCATACTTTGTAGCATCTTATTAGCAACATTTTTATTTGATAAAACTATACTTTCAAGTGTGACCTTTGCTTTGTTATTGGTCACACTTTAAATTGTAACCTTTATACCTCTTATACAACAAACTTATAAAGTTCAACATTTTATTACGTACATGGTACAAATTTATAATCAATAAACCATACAATTGATGTTCCTATAACCATATTTTTGAAGTGTAGCAACGTTGTCTAGAATTTTTATAGCCAGAATTTCTAAATGAAGAACAATAATTTTGGTTTGCATACTAATTAGGAAATTGAATAACTGACATATTTAAGTGTTGTTATCATGCCGTGAGCCTACACCCTGGATGTGGCCGACACTCGAGAGCCATTGTTGGCTCTCAAGCGAACCCTCGGTCTGGCTGACTACTTAGCAGAAGATTTGACTCAAGCAAATTAAATGCTTTAAAGAGAAAAATGTAACTCAACTGTCTCAAATACTCATTTAAGCAAAACATAATATTCACAAAACACTTTAAAGAAAGAAATTCTGAAAAACAACTCAACTCTAGCTATCTAAGAAGCCTCTAAGTTCAACATGGATGTCAGGACAAAACCCGGCCTCGACGCCTCAAAGTAAATAATGAAATGAAAAACGGGGCCCTCCGGAATGCAAGGAGGACTCACCAAACCCTCATATGAGAAGTGCAAAGTGATCTCAATGAAGCGCCCGTTGATTATCTTGAACACTTGTATTTGCATCATAAAAAAATGCAGGTCAAATAACATTAGTACATTGTATGCACGGGTATGTAATATAGCCGAAGCGAAATGACCGAATGAAAGGACTATAATAGCTATATATATATATATATTTATACTCAACTAAGTGTAAATATTAAGGAGCGATCATTTAAACTTTACAAAATACTTACTCATCTATGAACTCAATATATTAAGTGATCACATATTATACTAATATATCATATCATATCATAAATTACTAAAGTGGGAACCTCCAAAATGTAAAGTTGGATTATCATTTTACCTCTACACTCTATAAAAATATTATAAATTATATATATTAATTAATTATTAATTATTAATCCAACTCAAAAGTTAATTTTTTATTTATCGATTACTATGAGTTATGTCTCTTCAATGGCTCAATCCCATTTTCCAACAACCATAAAACTTCAGTTATCTAAACCGTATGTTTTTTTTTTGTTTTCAAACATTTAGCTAGTTTTCCGTATTAAATTAAATATTTTCAATTTTCTAATCATTCAATTGTTACTTTTTATATTTATAACATCCAAATATTAAATTTAAAGTTTTATGATATATTTTGGTATTCCTCCATTTTTATCTATATAAATCCATCTCTTTTTGGTTCATGTGATCCCTACCCAAGGTTATCATTTTCATTTTATAGTTAGAGTAGTGAAGAGTTTATATCTTTAGTGTATTATTTGATTCATGCTTTAGTTTGACTCGATGAAGAAGGCTATAAGGGAGAAGGAGTCGACAAGAACTTGAAATTTTTTGTATTGATTCTATATTTCTTTTTTCATCAATATTGCTGTGATTACAATCTTAAGAAGAATGTGTATATTATATTTTTCGTATCTATTTGTTTTTGTATTTCCTCCCTATTAAACTTCTTTAATTTGTATTTTTTATGTGGGCTCAAATTGTTATTTAATTACTCATTCCATGTACATTTTCATAGATTTTTTTTGTTCTAACAAATTCATAAAAATTCACATGGAATACACGTGCGGTGCACGTGTCCAAAAACTAGTTATATTATAAGTGGGAAGCTTCCAAGTTAAAAATTGGATTAAGAAAATGTCCCTATAAAGTCATAATAGTATGGACAAAAATGTAAATACACATTAATAATTATAATAAATACGTTCATTTTCTTTAAATACTATTATTATATATGGACAAAAATATACATACACATCAATTATAATATATACTTTACCTTAAGTCCGCCAATAATTTCTTAACATTATTGTACACACATGTAAATTTACTATACAAGTGATTCATAAAATCTACTACACATTCATGGTATGAATACAAAAGGACAATATTTACTATATAAGTGATTCTTAAAAGTTACTGCACATTCATGGTATGAATACCAAAGGACAATCACATTTATATTTATTAAGTTTAATAACTCTTCCATTTCCCGCTAATGCATGAAGATAACCACAGAAGCTAAATAAATTAATATTCCTTCATTATTCATTAATTAATGCACATGCTATATCACATAGTTGTGATTGAGGTGGATTTCTTTTTATCTAGTGATTGAAAAAAAGGTAAATTTAATTACAATATTTTTTTATAACCCCCTAAATTAGTTGAATTTCACTGCTTTAAAAAAAAAAACATGATATATTGTTATCATTATACTTGAATTTATGCATATAATTATGTGGTTTTCTTATATGCATACAATAGTTTAGTACTACGATATTTACTGTTAAGTGTGATTAGCAGATGAAAAAGTACAAATGAAACATGAAGAGATATTGTTATCATCAAGGCTCATTATTTCAAGAAATTTTGGAACGACATGGAGATGATTAAAAATAATAAGATATTGTCACCAGATGATGTTGAAGCAGCAAACAAGGAGCGGTCCATAACTTCTTTCATGCCAATTATATCAAATATCTTACTAAAACAAGAAATTTCTGCAATGTAAAGCTTTGTTAGTCTTTATCTATTTGATTTAAGTGGTTTTATTCTACTCTAATATTAATAATGATACTCTTTTCTTTAGATTTTTGAAGTCCTTATGATCTTTATATTATAAATAAATTATGAAGCACAAAATTTGTATTATTTTTATCTAAATGACATGGTTATCGTATATTTGGAAAGGCATGTGTTTGATCCTTCAACTTCTATGATTTGTGTGACTTGAATGTATGACTTTACATTAATAATTAAATTCATCTGGTTCAAGATTTTGTGATTTCCTCTAAACTATCTTTAGCAAGTTTTTTTTTTCTTCTCAAAAATTGAGGGTGGAAAGGGAAAATGGGGGAGAGGATTACAATGTCTGGACTCGAATTCTCTCCAACAAGCTAAGGTGGAAGTTCAGATAACCAACCAACTAAGCTACTAAGATTTTCCGATATTGGTTCACTGCTTTAAACATAGGATATTTTGTATGTAATATTTATTTTTGTATACTCAAACATACTTCTAAATGATATAAACACATCGTTTTATTTTAAAAATTACTTATTACAATAGAGTATATACCTAATTGGTTGTTTCATATTTTATCTGTCTATCTATATGCATGTATATTGTTAGAAGTAGAAAATAACAAAGTTACAAGTTGAATTTGTAATGACCCGTTAGGCCATATTGAGAACTAGTCATCTCTCTTTCACAAAAGACCCTTTCCGTAAAATTTAAATGAGAATTTAAATTACTCGTTTAACTACGATTATTTAATTAGCGGGTAAGTTTTAAATAATTATTTTTTGGGCAAATTACAGAAATCACATACTTTTAAGGCAAAATTACAATATATCTCTTAAATGTTTATAATTACAGAAATCCCTCAAATGGATACAATAATATAAGCACGGATACATTAATCTGATGCGCGAGATACAATAATATAAGCG
>NW_006239351.1:357268-358301 GCF_000226075.1 Solanum tuberosum
AATAATATAAGCGCTGATACACTAATCTGATGCGCGAAAACGAGGAATTTTGAAGATTTGTAAAACTTATAGGGAATAATGGTAATAAGTAAACTTAAATGTGGGATTTCTATAATTGTTCCATAAATTAATGATAAATGGGGGTGCGTTTGAGTCATAAACTCAAAATAACTTCAAACGGCGCACGGAAGTTGTTGTATTATTAACTCAAAATAACTTTAAACGGCGCACGGAAGTTGTTGTATTATTCACTCAAAATAACTTTAAACGGCGTATTATTCACACATTCATGCCGCATTCCTTTGATCGTATATATTCCCAATATTATAGTAGTTCTATTAGAATGAGGGTGAACTGAAGTAGAGAATTTCTTATTACTACAGGTGACTTTGATTACATTTGTCCTATTAGGATCAATATATATATATGAATTGATATCACAGGTTTTATAATATAATAATAATAATGTAATGATATTCAACCATGGTGTAATAATGATAGAATGTGTGAAATGTTTGTGATATTTGGATAGTTTGACAGCAATCCAATTTGTGTCTAACTTATTTTCATGTTTAACTTCTGGGATACGGATCTCTCATATAATTATTACAACATTTTTGATGAATTGGGGTTTTAGGTAAACTTAACCCTAGACTTCACATTTGGAGAAATTAAAAGAGTTGACATGTTAATTGATAATTGACATCAAAATTTAGGAAGTTGATTATAGATTTGGGTGAGTTTTTATGGGTCTAGGCTAGACATATAGGAAAATGGGTGTTGTTAGTTTCGAAATCTTATTGGGTTATTAATGTGAATAGATTGCTTTGAGTTGGAAGTACAACGAAAAGGGAAGGCTCAAGTACCGAAGTGATTGTTTGATTATTTGAGGCGAGTGATCAATTTCTAAACTCTTGTTAAGTGTATAGAATCGTGTATTTCCTTGTGGTATGTGTTGGGGAGAAACGAGACTTGGTGATGGGTTGACTTGTCCACATTGATTAATTCTAATGATGAAAAAGAGATTATAAAA
>NW_006239351.1:358598-359606 GCF_000226075.1 Solanum tuberosum
AGACGCGCCGCGATGGATACTATATTTCGAGGGGCGTGTCGCGTGCCACGACGAATACTATATATCGAGGGACGTATCACGCGCCTCGATGGATACTATTATCGAGAGATGTATCGTGCGCTGCGACGGATGCATGGACAAATATGTCCCCCATGGGTTCCGGACTAAGAGACAATGGGTGTGTATTACTAGGGTAGATATGCATCACTATACTTGACTTTGCATTTCATTGTATTGCACATCTTTATCATTGGTGAGCTTGATCTTGTGTGTTGTTGATCTTGTAAGTTGTCTTTCTGTGGAACTTGTGATTGATGAATATTGAGCTTGTTGTTGAAGATATGTAATTGTTAGAGTGTTATTGTTGAGTTGTGTGCTATGTAAATTGTGAACTGATAGGTTGTGCTGGTTTTATGTAGGTTGTAGTTGTGGAGGTTCGGTTGGGGTGTAAGGTGTACCCGTATTCTATCCCCTTAACTTGTGTTTAGAGGTTTACTTTCTCAATACCGTGTGGTTTGGTACTCACCCCTTGCTTCTACATTTTTGTTGGTTACTAGCCCAGACTTTCGTGATACTTTCTCTTTTCTTCTTGTCCGAGGCTTCTTGTGGAGATTTCTGAGGTAGCGGTTTGTCATCTCAGCAAACCTTCTTTCTCCTTATTTATTATCTTGTTCTATTCTAGAAACAATATCATATGAGACTTGTATTTTCTTTTGATTCAGTTGTAGTACATTAGAGGCTTCTACACGTGACAACCAGATTTTAGGGGTATTTCTAAGTTGATTATAAAAATACCCTATATCTAACGGATCATACTCATTAGGTGGATGGAGGGCAATATTATACCAAATCATATAGATTAAGGGCATTTTAGGCCATTTTCTGTTAAAATAATTTGAAATTACTCAATATATAAGCTCATGTGATTGACTTGATTGTGAATTTCATTGTAAATTAAAAATAAAAAAGTTAGGCAGCTACTCTCTACACCTCCACCCACCCCCACCC
>NW_006239351.1:362493-368690 GCF_000226075.1 Solanum tuberosum
ACGGGACACACGTGCAACACACATGTCTAGAAACAAGTATGATAAAACTATACTTTTAAATCTATTTGGGAGATTCTCTAACCGACAACCATCACTATGAGTAACGTGATGATACAAAATCTCGCCCATGCTGCCAAAACTTTGCTACACCTTGCCAGGATATAGAACATCTTAACTAAGTGGATCCACTAAAGCTCTGCTCAAAAGCAATAAGGGGCCGTCAAAAAAGTATGATTCTTTACCCATGTTAGCTACATGGTTTATGAGGAATGTGAGTTGTCTAAAATCATCCCCATATTGGTGCTCAATATTACTCCTAATTAAATATATATTCATGCTCAAGTAAAAATAACTTTTTTTTTGTTTTGAGGTAATACTCAAAAGATCCTCTTTAAGAGTAAATATCTCAATTATCTTTGAAAAATTCTTTATGAAAACCAAAGTTCTCTTTCTGAATATCAAAATGATACATTTGGGAATCAATTAGTCCCCTCATACTTTACTCAAATCATTCTTAAAACTCTACTCAAAACTCGTCTTTACTTTCTCAAAATCAATTTAAGACAGAAGAGTTTGGTTAAAAGATTCGCAATAAAAACTCAATAATAGAGTTCATGCTAGAAAGTAGACATGAACAACCAACTCAAGATTATCAATGCAAGGTATAACAACTCAAAAATCAGAAATAGAACTCAAAACTTGACAACAAAACTCATCTTAAGAATGATCATTATTTTTTACTGATAGGAAGTAGATATAGGGCGTGAGTATGCACTCAGCCCATCACTATAAATAACCTTACATACTTGGAAGAAAAAAGTTCTTGGCGAAACTGAAAGAACGCTTGAAAATCCTAGCTTTGTTCTCTTGAATCTTTGCTCTAATGACTTTGAGTGTTAATGAACGTAAAAAAGTTTGATTAACGTTGTTTAAACCCTTAACTAGGTGTAAATACTTCGGGGGTTTAGACTTAATGGGGGTGGGAAAAGACTGAACTACCCCTCTTAAAACGCTGTCAAAAACCTTCCACGGGGCCATATACAATTTGTAGTTTGATCTACAGACTATAGATTCCATCCATGAAATTTATATTTGTAATGACCCAATCGGTCGTTTTTGTTTTCTCTATGGAAATTACCATTTTCCCCTCCTGATATTGACCCCGAGTCATTTTTGATTGATTTTGAAATTGTTTTAAACTTTGAGTTAAAAGATGAGAATTTGGTAAGATTTGAGTTTGAAAGACCAAGTAGTTAAGAAAGTGGTTTTTGGTGTCTTTTGGAGTTTCAAGTATCGGAACTGAATTCCGTCGATTCCATCAGCCTCGAAATGTTAAATCTAATTTTTGAGAGTTGCTGATTTTTATTCCATGTCTTTTTGAGGATTTGAGGTCCTAAGGTGTAAAATTGTGGAAATTTAGTCTTTGGATTGACTTTGGTCAACATTTAGGGTTCGGACGCTCGGATCAGAATTCTGAGAGTTTCATTGAATTCGGGGGATGATTTTCAACCTAGTTGAGACCTTGGTTGATTTTTGGGAAGTCCCGAGTTCATTTTAGCCTTTTTAGGCGTGAGTCAGTTTATTGTGGCTTTCATGATGTCGGGTCAAGGAGACCTCAAATTCGTATTTTGACAGTTCCATTGAGTCTGGAACGTTGAGTTTAATTGATTTCTATAAGAGGTTTGTGTGTACGGGGTTTCGAACGAATCTAGAGGGTCCTTTCAATGTTTTGGAAGTTGGCTTAATTTTTATGTTGCCTGAATCTAGTGTTTCTCGTGATCGCACGGAGGAGATCGCTTTTGTGAGATGTTGTTTGCTTTCACGAAGGGTCAACTTCCCTTGACCTTCGCAATCACAAAGGACTTGTTCGCGATTGCTAGCTTTGTAGAAGCAAATGCTCGTTCTCTTTTGTAATGCCCGAGATTTTTGCGTGGTTCGCTTAAGCGAACCCCAGGTCCCTTGTGCGATACCTGGGAGGGTTTTGACTTTAAAATTTCAGGGTTTATGCCCCATTTCACCATTTTTGAACTTGGGGAACCTTTGGTGGCGATGTGTGAAGGGGTTTCTATGCTAGATCAGTTGAGTAAGTACTCTTGATTCTAAACCTTCGTTTTCCTTAGATTAATTATGAGTTTTAACATCAAAATATGAGGTTTTGATCGGTAAATGATGAGGTTTCTCAAGAACCCATGTTCTTAGTTGAAATGAAGTTTGTGAACTGATTTCAAGTCCTATTTCTAAATGATTTTTCCTAATAAGTTCCTATATGATTTTCCCTAATGAGTTCCTAAAGCTTTGAGTAATGATTTCAAGTAGTAAATTTTGGATTCAAACCTTCATTTTAGAATTGAGTTTTGTGTTGATTGACCCAACTTTCAAGAAAATTAATGGGGGTATTGTTGTTTCCAAAAATTTATTGTAAATACTTCATTTTTATAGATTGCGTGGCTTCAAAAGTGGTTCAAAATGGGAAGAATCAACTATTTGAGTGATTGTTGACTAATTTAAGGTAAGTGACTTCCAAAACCTTGTATTCTAGTTGAATTTGTATGCTTCCTTTGTTGATCGTGTGTTGAGAGTAATGTGAATTAAGTGAAGTGTTTAAATTGTCCACTTTTGATATCTAAATGAATAAAAAAGGGTTAAAATAAAAAGGTCTATGTGATGAATATGATGATGTGAATTGCCTTATTGTGAGCCTTGTTGATTCATTAAATGCTTGAAAGCATGACTATGGACTTGAATTGTATGATTCATTATCTATTTCATGTGGTGTGATATTGCTTGTATGCATTAGTTTTAAACATTGTGATGTGACATGTGATGATATTTTATGCCAAGGTCTTTGCCGACGAGTGTTATTATGCCGAGGTCTATACCGATGAGTGTTATTATGTCGAGGTCTTTGCCGACGAGTATTATTATGCCATGGTCTTCACCGACGAGTGTTATTATGTCGAGGTCTTTGCCAGCAATTGTTATTATGCCAAGGTCTTTGCCAACAAGTGTTATCTTGCCGAGGACTTTATCGGTGAGTGTTATATAGCCGATGGGAAATGGTTTCGGCTAGGGATGATCATTGTGACTTGATACACTCGATGTTTATGCGCGACTTACTTATAGATTGTGATTGATGCACTTGTCATGTGTGACTGAACTTCTTGTCATTGAGCTTGATTTATTTGATTTGTTTGATTATTGAATTGTGAAGATTGAATTTTGAATATTGGCATGTGAGTCGTGTATTGTAGAATTGCTAGGTTGGGCTGATTTTCGTGCAGGTTGTAGTTTGAGGAGGTTCGATTGGAGTGTAAGGTGTGTTCGATTTTTAGTTAGTTGCTTTGTTTTGTAGGTTGCTTGCTGAGTGTTGTGTTTTTGGTACTCAACCCTTGCTTTTACACTTATGTAGGTTCCGAGCCCAGACTCGTGTGATCTCTTTCTCATTCTCTTTATCTTGAGGCTCGTCAAAGACTTAAAGAGGTAGCTGCCTGTCATTCGGCGGCAAAGATTGAGACTTATATCTATTTCTTAATTCAACACTTATGTATTTAGTGGCTACGTGACAACTAGATTTTTGGGGTATAAATAGAAGAACAAGTTTTCCGCTTTATCTTGTTCTTGATTTTACTATTTTCTGCTTTTCTTTTATTTTCTTTGCATTGAGGCTGACTTGTCTTGGTGGAAAAAAACAGGTGCCATTACCTCTATTTTTGGGTTGTGACATAATGGTATGAAAGCCCCAGGTTCATAGGTCTCACATGTGTACAAGCCAAGTCTAAGTAGACTCTTGAGGATCGGTATGGAGATGTATGTACTTATCTTCAAGAGGATACAAAGATTGTTAAGAACCATTTTATTAATCCTTTCTTGTAGTGCGTGGTTACCTCGCTAGTGGTGAGTTGTTGCGTGTTGTTTTGGCCGATGTCGAGGACCAAATATTCTGTTTCCAAAGGTAAAGGGGAGGCAGTCCCCTAGGCTATTGTGGAGACCCCAGCTAGGGGTAGAGGTAGGGCCCGAGCTTGAGGTCGTGCTCATAGAGTAGCACCAGATAGAGGTCGTTCCCGTTGGGCGGCTCCAGCAAGAGGTAGAGCTAGAGAGGCTTCTCCTGAGCCACATGTTGAGGTTGCTGAGGATTAGGTTCTTCCTTAGTGTGGAGCTTTGTTGTTTCAAGAGACTTTGTTGAGGTTGCTTGGTGTGTTAAAACACCTTTCTCTGGGGACGTAGACCCTAGGTTAGTAGCAAAATTTAGGTATTCATGTTCAGGTGGGCTAGGCACCCATGGTTCCTGCACGACTGCTAGTGCACAGATTGCTCCCGAGGTTATTTTGACAAGGACTGATCAACAGTGTTGTGGGAGGTTTCAGAAGATGAAACCACCTCAGTTTCAGGGTGGTAAGAGCGAGGATGCTCTTCAGTTCTTGACTTTTTGCCAAGGGATACTTGAGGCTGTAGGTATGGTGGATGCTCGTGGTGTTTGGTTTGTTTCCCTTTAGCTTCCTAGTGGAGGGATTTTTTGAGGTCTAGACCAGTTGGATCTCCTCCGGGAGAGTAGGATATGTTTCTAGTGCTTTCTAGAATCGCTTCATTCAGTGGAGAGTGAGAGAGGAAAGTCGTCTTATATTTAAGAGCTTGGTTCAGGTTAGTTTGTCTATGATCGAGTATGAGGCCTGTTTCTGTGAGCTTTCTAGGTATGCTATGACTATTGTGCTGGATGAGGTAGAGAGAGTTTGCCGGTTTATGAGAAGGTTGACTTTCTCCATCAGATCTTATGTGTTCAGTGGCGGGCCAGAGATGGGGCTTCCTTCCAGTCCATTGTAAGCACCGCCAAAGAGGCAGAGATGATGGTTTTTAGAGGAGTTTTGGGCATCCCAAGAGGACTCGTTCTTCTAGTTAGTTTTCTAATGTCTCATATGGAGGTAGAGGTTCACATAGAGGTGGTAGTTACTTCTAGCGTCGTGGGCTGGTTCATGCTTCTATGCCAGTAGCTGAGAGTGGACAGTCAACCCGATGATACTATGGTTCTGGCTGAGATGGCCATGGTAGTTTATGGTTTGCAGCAGGAATTATCTGTGCTGAGATCTTGCTTTACTTGTGGAGATCCAGGTCATATGATGCGACAATGTCCTCTACAAACTCATTCAAGACCTCAGCATTCTTATTCAGCTCCTCCAGCAAGGGATTCAACACTACTAGTCAGGGTTTGAGGCAGATTTCAGTCCCGTAGAGGTGGTAGGACTACTAGTAGGGGTACTCTAGCTCCACAGGGGAGGTAGAGGTTCTACTCATACTATTGACGGCCAAGATGACACATGTTATGCTTTTCCAAGGAGGCTTGAGACAGAGACTTCTAATGCAGTGATCAGAGGTATCGTCCCAGTTTTCCATCAACTTGTGTCTGTATTGTTTGATCCGGGATCTACTTTCTCATATGTGTCTACCTATTCTGTTGTTGGGTTTGATATGTTGTCTGATTGCATGCCTGTGCCTATTCATGTTTCTACACTAGTGGGTGAGTAGTTAGTGCTGGATCGAGTGTATCTATCCTGTCTAATTTCTTTTGTTGGGTATGGTACTTGGGTAGACCTGGTCATTTTGGGAATGGTAGACTTTGATATTATCTTGGGTATGGATTGACTTTCTCTGCATCATGCTATCCTTGACTGTTATGCAAAGTGTAACATCTCGCAATTTGAAATAACTATGAAGAAGCTTATAATTGAAACTAATCATTTTTGGAAAGAATTAAAAATCTAGAAATTTGGTTAAGTTAGGAAAAGTTGAGTTTTTGGTCAAATTCAAACGGCCATAACTTCTAGATCAAGATGAGTTAAGTATAATTACAACTTTGATTGGAAATATATTGGAATGATCTTTCCAACGCCAATGAGTTTGCGCAAATCCGAGTTCGTATGAGTGAGTTATGCACTTTGGAAGTTGGGATGTTGGATTAAGGAAAGTCCAATCCGGATTTTAAAGGGTAGTTTGGTCTTTTCCTTACCCTTTTATTTTAATTCATTTTTTTTTTATTAATTAGGGACTTAAGCTATTAGATCAGTTTACGCTTTTGGAAAAAGGGTTAGGGTTTTGAGAGAAGAGAAAAGAAGAGGAGAAAGAAGAAGAATCGCCAAGATCGTCGAAGTTTAACTTGTGGAATTCGTCGGGGGTGATCCCTACAAGGTATGTGAGATCACATAGCA
>NW_006239351.1:369961-372371 GCF_000226075.1 Solanum tuberosum
AGAAAAGGGTCATACTTTTTAGATGAATCTTTTTTGCATAGACTAGTGGATCCACTTAGTGAGTTAGCTTCCTATATCGCGACAAGGTAGAGGATGGGCCTCGACAGCGTGAGGTAAAGCGCTGTATCATCATTATAGTTCTTAAGTGATGGTTATAGGTTAGAGAAAACCCCACAGCAGTAGTAGCATGGTCTCAAGGGGTTCTGCTTAGTGTGAATGGGGTATGGGACTTCATTCATGCATTGCACAAGTAGACTTTGAGAGGGTGCATGGTTTGTATTTTATGATATTATAATTATGAATTGACAGCATGTTTTCAACAGTTTTTCTTTATATTGCACTTGTTTTAAACTACTTTAGAATGAAATGAGTTTATTTAAGTATTCAAGAGTTGAGAAGAGCCAAGGTAAGTGTTTCTTTCATAATCTCTTTCGAGCCTATGTTGTTTTAGCATTCCAACTCGCATACTCGTACATTGAATGTACTGATGCCAGTTGTCCTGCATCGTCTTATGATGCAGACACAGGTAACTAGGATCGGTATCCGTCGCATTCGTTGATCCAGTGAGCAGTTCAGAGTCTATTGGTGAGCCTCTTTGCATTCGAGAGGACTCCTTCACATTGCTTTCAGTTTTAGTATTAGTTCATTAGGATGTCGCGGGCCTGTCCCGACATCTGTCTTAGTTGTTTTGAGGCTTCATAGATAGTCAGACAGTCAGTTAGTGAATTCAGTTGTCTTTACTTTTCATTTCATATGTTAAGACTTGAGTTGCCATTTTGGCCAAGTTGAATGTTGACTATTAAATATTCTAAGTTATTTCATTAATTAAGTTGAGTAGTGTGCTTTTGATCTTTATAAATATGCATATAGTCTTCCGCTGAGTTAGTAAGCCAGGCCAAGGGTTCGCTTGAGGCCAACAATGTTCTTTGAGTGCCAGTCCTGCCCAGGGTGTAGGCTCTGGGTGTGACAAACTTAGTATTAGAGCACAGAGTTCAAGAGTCCTAGGGAGTCTATGAAGCCGTGTTTGTAGAGTCCTAGTTATCGGTGTGAAGCGCGCCACATCTATAATTAGGAGGCTGCAACATTTAGGAATTCCTTCACTTCTTTCATACTCATTTCGTGCGCTAGAGTTGATCTCTAAAATTTTTCCCTCTAATTAGTGCCTGCGCGTGTTTTAGATAATCATGCCTCCATGAAGAGCAGTCAGAGGTCGTCTAGCTAGGAGGAATGTTGAAGAAAAAGAGTTACCCAATGCACTTGAAGTGCAACCGCAAGGAGAAGTTACTAATGTTGAGTTCGGAGAAGCAATTAGAATGTTGAGTCAAGCTGTGACTAACCAGATTGTTCAGCAAAGAGGAGATCGACAAGAAGGGGCTAACACTTCGAGGATTCGTGAGTTCTTGAGGATGAATCCCCCAAGTTTCACTGGTTCGAGCACTATTGAGGATCCGGAGAACTTTATTGAAGAATTGAAAAAGGTATTCGATGTGATGCACGTTGCTGATATTGAAAGAGTTGAGCTAGCTGCATATCAGATGAAGAATGTTTCTAGGACCTGGTTTGATCAGTGGAAAGGGGGTAGAGCTGAGGATGCACCACCTGCGAGTTGGGCCTGTTTCAAGGAAGATTTCTTGGGGCGTTTCTTTCCCCGAGAATTGAAAGAGGCTAAGGTGCAAGAGTTCTTCACACTTAAGCAGGATACTTTGAGTGTTCATGAGTTTGGGTTGAAATTCACCCAACTATCTCACTATGCTCCTGAAATGGTTGCGGACATGAAGAGTAGGATGAGCTTGTTTGTTGTCGGGTTGTCTCGTCTATCGAGTAAGGAAGGTAGGGCTGCAATGTTGATAGATGATATGGATATATCGAGGTTGATGGTATATGTGCAGCAGGTTGAAGATGAGAAGCTAAGAGATATAGAACAATTTAAGAGCAAGAGAGCCAAGACAGGGAGTGAGTCCGGGCAACAGATGAGTAATGACAACCGGTCTTCTTTCCAACAGGAACAGAAGGGACCTGCTCCATCATCTGCTAGTGCGCATGCACCTAGGAACAAAGGTGAGTACAATGGGCAGAATTCCATAGCTAAACCTGCACAGCCTCAGGATATGGTGGCACAAATGAGTAAATGGGCTTCCGCATGTGCTAGGTGTGGTAGAACCCACCCAGGAAAGTGTCGTCAGGGCCAGACAGGTTGTTTCAACTGTGGACAAGAGGGTCACTTCATGCGAGTGTCCAAAGAACATGCAAGGAAAAAGGTACTGGTGGAGGAACAAATCGCTTATATGCTATCAACAATCGCCAAGAGCAAGAGGATTCACCAGATGTTGTCACTGGTATGATTCAAGTCTTTGACTTTACTGTTTATGCCTTGCTAGACCCAGGAGCGAGTTTATCTTTTGTAACTCCA
>NW_006239351.1:372499-374481 GCF_000226075.1 Solanum tuberosum
GAGAGAGTCTATCGTGATTGTCCCATTTTCGTCAATCACAAGAGTACCATGACTGATTTAATTGAGTTAGACATGGTAGATTTTGATGTCATTCTTGGTATGGAGTGGCTTCATGCCTGTTATGCCTCAGTTAATTGTAGAACTCGAGTAGTCAGGTTTCAGTTTCCAAATGAGCCAGTTTTAGAGTGGAAAAGAAGTTCAACAGTGCCTAAGGGTCATTTCATTTCGTACCTTAAGGCAAGGAAGTTAGTTTCTAAGGGGTGTGCCTATCACTTAGTCTGAGTTAATGACTCAAGTGTTGAGGTACCTCCTATTCAGTCAGTTCCAGTAGTAAAAGAATTTCCAGAAGTCTTTCCTGATGACCTACCCAGAGTCCCTCATGAGAGAGAAATAGACTTCGGCATAAACATCATTCTAGATACTCGTCCTATATCTTTTTTGCCATATAGAATGGCACCAGCTGAGTTGAAAAAGCTTAAGGAGCAGTTGAAAATGCATGAGAAGAATTACCCAACTCATGACTTAGAGTTGGTTGCTGTAATTTTTGCTTTGACATATGACGCCATTATCTTTATGGTGTTCATGTGGAAGTGTTCACCGATCACAAGAGTTTTCAGTATGTATATGGTCAGAAAGAGCTTAATCTCAGACAGAGAGAGTGGTTAGGGTTACTCAAAGATTAAGAAAGAGTTAGCAAAAAGATGTGCATAGACTTGCACGATTAGGAGTTCGATTAATGGATCCCACAGAAGGAGGAGTGATGGTGATGAATGGAACAGAATCATCATTAGTGTCAGAAGTAAAAGGAAAGCATGATCAAGATCCTTTATTGCTTGAATTAAAGGCAAGTGTTCATAAGACAAAGTGATGGCTTTTGAACAAGGGGGAGATAGTGTTTTGAGGTATCAAGGTGGATTGTGTCTTTTTGGGTGTTTAAATTGTATGTTTGATGTGACGCCCTTAGCTTAGTAAGAGTAATCTCATTTGAGGACGAATGTTCCAAAGGGGGAGATATTGCAACATCTCGCAATTTGAAATAACTAGGAAGAAGCTTATAATTGGAAATAGTCATTTTTGGAAAGAATTAAAATCTGGAAATTTGTTTAAGTTAGGAAAAGTTGNNNNAGTTAGGAAAAGTTGAGTTTTTGGTCAACTTCAAATGACCATAACTTCTAGATCAAGATGAGTTAGGTGTAATTACAATTATGGTTGGAAAGATATTGGAATGATTTTTCCAACGCCAATGAGTTTGCGCAAATCCAAGTTCGTATGAGTGAGTTATGCACTTTGGAAGTTGGGATGTTGGATTAAGGAAAGTCCAATCCGGATTTTAAAGGGTAGTTTGGTCTTTTCCTTACCCTTTTATTTTAATTCATTTTTTTGTAATTAATTAGGGAGCTAAGCTGAATTAGATCAGTTTACGCTTTTGGAAAAAGGGTTAGGGTTTTGAGAGAAGAGAAAAGAAGAAGAGAAATAAGAAGAATCGCCAAGATCGTCGAAGTTTAACTTGTGGAATTCGTCGGGGGTGATCCCTACAAGGTATGTGAGATCACATAGCGTTGGGTTCTTTCACCCACGCGCCAATCATGATTTATTTAGCGTAATTTCGTTCTGAAATAATTTCGTTCTGAAATTTATGGATTTAATTTCTTGATGAGTACTTGATAAGTGTTCTTGAAGTTTTATTAAGTTTTGATGTATGATTCTACTTGGGTCAACTTTAAACGACCATATATCTTAGAATATAAGGATTTACGTGATCCATAACCTATCCAATTAAAGGTAGTTGAATCTACTTTCCAACGCTACCAATTTTGCGTCAATCCAATATCTCAGTAAAAAGTTATGACTATTTTAGTAACCTATACAGTCCTGTTACGAATTAGCCGACGGGAAAATATTAAAAAGAGTCGTTTTTGTCTTTTTACCTCCAAGAAAATCATAAATGAATTTCTTGACTAATAAAAAGCTCAAAACAATCA
>NW_006239351.1:374598-375117 GCF_000226075.1 Solanum tuberosum
AGAGATTTCAAGAAAACTAATTCAAGAATCTCAAGAAAGGTTTTCTTGATTGTTTACCTTCAAGCTAGGGTTTCAAGGCTTCTAATCAAGTTCTTCTTCAAGATTCTTCAAGAACCTTGTTTTTTTCAAGTACGTAAGACTATCACAGTGTTGGACAAGTTCGTCCTCATGCCCTACATCTACTTTCAAATCAGTAAAGAGAAATCTAGGATTCTTTCCCTAGATTTGAGTTATTCTTGAGATAAGTTGATTTTGAGTTCTTGAATTCATGTTTCTTTTAAAAGTTCTATTCCTAATTATCGAATTGATGTATTGTTATTGAGATCCTCCATAAACATGAGATCATGAACCTTGAATCCATAATCCAATTCAAGGAAAGTTAGGATCAAAGTCAAGAGAAGTCAAAAAAGTCAAGTTAAGAGAAGTTCATAAAGTTTTCCAAAAGTCATTTGCAAGCATTTTAACTTTGTTTTAGGGCTGAAGTTTTGAGTTCAGTAAAGAGTAAAGTTGAAGTTCTTT
>NW_006239351.1:375247-389666 GCF_000226075.1 Solanum tuberosum
CAGCCCCCATAAACCATGTAGCCATCATGGGTAGAAAAGGGTCATACTTTTTAGATGAATCCTTTTCGCATAGACTAGTGGATCCACTTAGTGAGTTAGCTTCCTATATCGCGACAAGGTAGAGGATGGGCCTCGATAGCATGAGGTAAAGCGCTGTATCATCATTATAGTTCTTAAGTGATGGTTGTCGGTTAGAGAAACTCCCACTGTAGTAGTAGCATGGTTTCTCAAGGGGTTCTGCTTAGTGTGAATGGGGGTATGGGGACTTCATTCACGCATTGCACAAGTAGACTTTGAGAGGGAGCATGGTTTGTATTTTTATGATATTATAATTATGAATTGACAGCATGATTTCAACAGTTTTTCTTTATATTACACTTGTTTTAAACTACTTTATAATGAAATGAGTTTATTTAAGTATTCAAGAGTTGAGAAGAGCCAAGGTAAGTGTTCTTTCATAATCTCTTTCGAGCCTATGTTGTTTTAGCATTCCAACTCGCATACTCGTACATTGAATGTACTTATGCCAGTTGGCCTGCATCGTCTTATGATGCAGACACAGGTAGCTAGGATCATCATCTAGCGTATTCGTTGATCCATTGAGCAGTTCAGAGTCTGTTGGTGAGCCTCTTTGCATTCGAGAGGTCTCTTTCACATTGCTTTCAGTTTTAATATTAGTTTATTAGGATGTCGCGGGCCTATCCCGACATCCATTTTAGTTGGTTAGAGGCTTCATAGATAGTCAGACCGTCTGTTAGTGAATTCAGTTGTCTTTACTTTTCATTTCATATGTTAAGACTTGAGTTGCCATTTGGCCAAGTTGAATGTTGACTATTAAACATTCTAAGTTATTTCATTAGTTAAGTTGAGTAGTGTGCTATTGATCTTTATAAATATGCATATAGTCTTCCCCTGATTTAGTAAGCCAGGCCAAGGGTTCGCTTGAGGCCAGTAATGGTCTTCGAGTGCCAGTCCCGCCCAGGGTGTAGGCTTGGGGCGTGACACAAAGACTGTGACCTTAGTGATGCCGGGTGTCCTAAGAGTTGAGTGGTCGGGTGCTAGTCGTTCTTACCCTAGCAAGGTTATCTCCTTCATTAGAGCTTAGAGATTGGTTGATATAGTGTGTTTGTCCTACTTGGCTTTCATTCAGAATACTAGTGTTGAACCACCTCCCATGGATTCTGTTCCCGTGGTTTGAGAGTTTATAGATGTGTTTCCTAATGATCTACAAGGCGTTCCTCTAGAATGGGATATTGACTTGCTATTGACTTTGAGCCTGGCACCATGCCCATATCTATTCCTCTTTGTTGTATCGATCTAGCTGAGTTGAAGGAATTGAAAGATCAGTTGCAAGATTTGTTGAGTAAGGGGTTTATTAACCCTAGTGTTTCTCCATGATGTGCCCCTGTGTTGTTTGTGAGAAAGAAAGATTGATCCATAACGATATGTATTGATTATCGATAGTTGAAGAAAGTGATAGTAAAGAACAAGTATCCTCTTCTTAGTATTGGTAACTTGTTTGATTAGCTTCAGGGTGGATCTCTGTTTTCTAAGATTGATTTGAGATCTAGTTATCACCAGTTGAAGATTAGGGCATCAGATATCCCTAAGATAGATTTCAAAACTTATTATGGCCACTATGAGCTTCTTATGATGTCGTTTGGTTTGTCTAACGCCTTTGCATCATTCATGGAGTTGATGAACGGGGTGTTCCGACCTTATTTGGATACCTTTATGATAGTGTTCATTGATGACATCTTGGTGTAGTCCAAGATTGAAGAGGATCATGATCGGTATTTGAGGATTGTACTCCAAAGATTGAGGGAAGAGAAGCTTTATGCTAAGTTTTTGAACTCCAAGTTTTGGCTCGATTCTATGGAATTTTTGGGATACATGGCTTCCAAGGAGGGTATTCTTGTTGATCTAGCTAAGATTGAGATAGTGAGGGGTTGGACCAGACGTACTTCGGTTATTGAGATCCAGAGTTTTTTGGGACTTGAGGGCTATTACCGAAGATTTGTTCAGAGCTTCTTTACTATTGCATCTCCCTTGACTAGATTGACTCGTCAGAGTGTGAGTTTTCAGTGGTCTGATGAGTGTTAGGAGGGCTTTCAACCAGACCTTGTTGACGCCGACTCCTATTTTGACCGTACCCGAGGAGGGTGTGGACTTCACCATTTATTGCGATGCTTATGTAGTCAGGTTAGGCGGTGTTCTAATGTAGAATGGTTAGGCGATTGCCTTTACTTCTAGGCAGTTGAAGGCCCATGAGAGAAACTACCCTACCTATGATTTAGAGTTGGTAGCCGTAGTGTTTGTTCTTAAGCTATGGTGACATTATTTTTATGGGGTTCATTATGAGGTCTTCACGGACCATCAGAGTCTTCAGTACATTTTCAGTCAGAGAGAATTGAACTTGAGGCAGCGTAGATGGCTTGAGCTACTGAAACACTATGACATTATCTTCTTGTATCATCTAGGGAAGGCCAATATGGTGGTCGATGCTTTGAGTCGGAAGTCTTCTAGCATGGGAAGTCTTGCCGCTATTAGTGTGAGAGAGAGACCATTGGCTAGAGATATTTAGAGGTTAGCCAACAATCTCGTCCGGTTGCAGTTTTTGAGGAGTCTAGTTGTTTGATTGCATTTATTGAGGCTCTTTCTTCCTTAGTTGAGAAAATTCGTGAGCGTTAGTTTGATGAAGAGAAACTATGTCTCATTTGAGACACAGTTATGAAAGGGGAACCCAAGGAGGCTATTCTTGATTCTGATGGTGTTTTGCGGATTAGAGGTTGGATTTGTGTGTCCAAGGTGGGTTAGTTGATTAGACTGATTCTTGAAGAAGCCAATTGTTCCTAATATTCCATCCATCCGGGTGCCGTGAAGATGTATCATGACATGAGCCAACACTATTGGTGGTGTGGTATGAAAAGGGATATTGCAAATTTTTTTTCGAGGTGTTTGACTTGTCAACAGGTTAAGTGTGAGAACAAAAGGCCTAGAGGTCTATCTCAGAGGATTCCTATTTCTACTTGGAAGTAGGAGATGATCGCTATGGACTTTGTTGTGGGACTACCATGATAGAAAAGTTAGTCGAGCTTAATATCAGTAAGATTGTGCAATTGCATGGAGTCCTAGTTTTTATTGTGTGTGATCGAGGTTCCTTGTTCACGTCCCATTTTTTAGAAGGCATTGCAACATGGTTTGGGTACTCGTTTAGATATGAGTACAACCTTCCACCCTTAGACAGATGGTTAGTCCGAGCGGATGATTCAAGTGTTGGAGGACATGCTTTGAGCTTCTGTGATTGATTTTGGTGATAGATTGGATCAACATTTGCCCTTAGCAGAGTTTGCCTAGAACAACAATTATCATTCTAGTATTTGATGGCCCCTTTTAAGGCATTGCATAGCAGGTGGTGTAGATCTCTGATAAGATGGTTTGACTCAATTGAGATGGATTCATTAGATACAGACTTCCTTAGAGATTTTATGGAGCTGGTTCGTATGATCCAGGGTAGACTGTTGACAACCCAGAGTCGATAAAAGAGTTATGCGGATCAGAGAGTTTGAGCCCTAGTGTTCATAGAGGGTGATCATGTTTGGCTCTGACTGTTACTTATGAAGAGTGTGATGAGATTTAGAAATAAGGGTAAGCTTAGCCCTAGATTCATTGGAACCTTTGAGATCTTGAGTCGTGTGGGAGAGGTGGTCTATAAGTTGGCCTTTCAACCTAGTTTGTCAGTTGTGCATCTTGTGTTTCATGTTTCCATGCTTTGGAAATACATGCTGACTAGTCCCATGTACTTTCTCTTGATTTAGTTGAGTTGAGTCCAGACTTATCTTTCGAAGAGGAGCCTATTGCCATCTTGGATAGGCAAGTCCGGAAGCTTAGGACTAAAGAGATTGCTTTAGTGAAGGTGCACTGGAAGCATTGTTCAGTTGGTGAGTGATGCACCGTGATTTTACAGTATTTTTGCTGCATTATACTTGAAGTTTGCATGCGTCTTAAGAATTTTTGTTATTAGATTTGATGGTATTTTGATCTAATTTTTGCAGGAAATAGGTTTGGAGTAGTTGTAATTGAAAGTGGCTGAAGTAGCAGGAAAATGGCAATAGACATGCCCACCTACGAGCCATCGTTTAGTTGACAAGCCATAGGTGGAGGCGTAGATAGAGTGTTCAACGAAGTATGACTAAGTATGGAACCACGACATCAATTGACAAGCCGTAAGTCGGATGACGGACCATCGTTGATGGGTCATCGATGACTTCAGAAAGTTGAGTTCCAGTACTTGAACCACGAGTGTACAGGACGGACCGTGCTTAGACCTATGGACCATGTGTCGTTCCATAGATTGAAGTCAACATAATTTTGGCCAAGTACTGAGCAACAATGGTAGACCACGAGCTGTCATTCCTTGACGGACCGTAGGTGACCAGCCGTCGACGAAGCAGCACAAATAGGAATTTCCTAAGCTTCCTTTTCCTACTTGGTTTAGGCTTTAGTTTCTATAAATATTAGTTGTTTCTTTTTTTTTGGGCTGTTAGACCTTTTGTGATACTTTACATTGGCTTTGAGAATTATTTTGCGAAAACTTTTGACATTTAATTCTTAAAGTTGGTTTATGCAATTTGTTTTTGATTTTCAATTCAAGATTTCGGCTTTCATCTATTCTCATTGTAGGTTCATGATTTCTATTTCAAACCCTAATATGAATTGTGAGAATTCAAGCATGAATAGCTAAATCCACAACTAGGGTTCAGGGAACCATGATTAATTAACAACGTAAAATCAATAATTAAGTAATTCCTGAATAATGTTTATGCATATATTGTTAATCCTTTTGTTTTGAATGCTTTTTAACGGTGTACATCATTAGAACTCGCCTCATTCCTACTTTCCAGACCAAGGAAGTAATGAGTGAGAAAGGGATTGAACAACAGAGATTTAGACGTGATAATCCTCTATCTAATACCCTAACCCACTTACGACGAAGGCTAATCTAGGGTTAAGTGTAAGGGTTAGTAAAGCATACATCCATAGACGAACCGAGTTGTGTGGTGAAATTCCCTATTTAGAGGACCCATCACTTAGGAGATACATAACTTACCTACCTTGCATGTTAAACACTAGGATAGAGTTATTATTGTTGGAATTACTATGTTAGCAACTTGTGGGGAACACATGTACCCTAGTTTTCTTCTCATATTGATATTTCATACTGTGAAATGTGATTACTTGTTACTACAAATCAATGAACTGTTACTTTATTTACAAATCTCCCTTTTTAAGGATGTAATTTGACTAAAAGTAGATAACCATATATAGTCTAGACCACATTCCTCGTCGGATCGACCCTAACCTAAAAGTTAGGTTCTTTATTTGATAACGGCCGCTTATACTTCTTTAGGGAAGTGTAATTTGGGTGTATCAAATTTTGGCGCCGATGTCGGGGACCAAGGCTTTTAGATTAGACTAATTCCATTATTGAATTTTAGTCATTTATTTCCTGATTTACATTTTGTTTTGTTTTTGTTTTCTACAAGTCTTATCTCCACTGCATGCCAAGTACACAGAGTCAAGGCAATCCCTGACTCTTTACGATCTTGAACTGAGATGAACACTGAGAATAATGGTTGGAAGAGGCCTAAATCTCGAGGTACACAATGATCCAATCGGAGCGGGTCAAGGGGGTGTAGAACCTCCTGGAGTCTTGGACGTGCCTGGATATGTTAAGGGTAATCCACAAGTTGAAACTACTGAAGGAGTGACAAATCAGCCAGCACGATATGTCTGCAAAAACTATAGGGTTGATCATAATGCTGTGGGATCGACCGGTGCTATAGTTGTCCCTCCACTACCTCTCGGACATACTTTTGTGGTGACTAGCAGTTTGATGCAAATGCTTACATCTAGAGTGTTATTTGTCGAGTTACCTTTGAAGGATCCATATTCTCACATGAGCAAAGTGAAGAGTGTCTGCTTGAGTAGTGTAGGGCGACTAGATTTAGATATGGATGCGATCGACTTAAGGGAGTTTCCACTTTCGTTGACAGGTGATGCTACAATATGACTTTCTGCATTGCCTTATAACTCAATCACGACTTGGGATAGGCTACACAGGGTAATCATGGAGAAGTATTTTCCAGTGTCCAAGAAGATGAATCTCAAGGATAAATTCAATAACTTCGTGGCATTGCATGGGGAGTCGGTGAATATCTCTTGGGATAGATACACTGGGTTTATGAGGAGTGTGCCTAACCACTACATAGATGATGAGTCACTGAAATAGTGTTTTTACAGAGGGCAAGATGATAATGGGAAAGTTGTGCTAGATACTATTGTCGGAGGATCTTATTGAGCATGCACATTTCAAGAGATTGCTGGAAAATTTGAAAAGATCTCCAAGAACAACAACGCATGGAGCGCTAGAAAGTCAATTACTGGAAAGAATACGTTCATTATACAAAAGCCGAACCAAATCACTCCAATGATGATATTCGTGAGGAAATTTCCCAATTGAGAACAACAATTGGCTTGGTTTTAAAACATGTGAGCGGAAGTGCTAAGAAAGTAAATGTTGTAAACTTTCAACCTAGAGCACCACTTGCTGATGACTACATTTATGAGGAGGATGTGAATCTTGTGAATGATCAGATGAGGGGTTTTCGTACCAATGCCCAAGCATCCAATTTGGATAATTGGCGCCAAGGTCAAGGAAATCAAGGTAGGAACTATGGTAACTATACTCGGGAAGGGAACTATTTCCATGATGGGAATTTTAATCGTGACAATAACTAAAACCGAAATTGGAAGGGCAACAGAAATGAAAATAGTGGACTCTATGTTCCACCTGGGAAAGAGATGTTGGATTGAGTATGAATTGCATTAAAGATATGATGCACAAGATGATGAATTTTTTTGATTCAACAGATAACAATGGCAAAGAAATGCGAAATAATTTATCTGACATTGGTCAAAAAGTTGAGTCTCATGTTGTATCGATTAAACAGATTGAGCTACATTTGAGCCAGTTGTCCGCAAGTGTAAATTCGCGTCAGCCAGGAGCACTCCGTAGCAATACCATCTAGAATCCAAAGGATGACGGTCATTGCATGGCATTCATTACTAGAGGAGGAATGCAGACTATCGACCTTCCTATGCCGACTGGAGTGGAAAGTACAAAAGAGCAAGTAGAGGACGAAATTGAGGTAGTTGATGAGCTGAAAGATCAGACTGAGAAGGAGGCTGAGGTGACACAGAAGATCATCCCTATGCTAAGACCTCCACATCCCTTCCCACGAAGGTTGGTAAAGAAAATGGAAGAAGGAAAATATCATTGGTTTATAGCTATGTTGAAGCAGTTGTCCATAAATATTCCATTGATTGAGGAACTTGAGCAAATGCTGGGTTATGCACAATTCATGAAAGATTTGGTGACTAAGGAGAGGGCTGTCAATTTAGAAGATGATGACAAGTTGTAGCATTGTAGTGCTATTGCTACTAGATCGTTAGTGCAAAAAAAAAAGGATCCTGGATCATTTACTATTCCATGTACTATTGGTATGTTGCATTTCACCAAGGTTCTATGTGACTTGGGTGCCAGCATTAATCTGATGCTGATGTCTATATATAAAAAGTTGGGCTTGGGATCCCCCAAACGGACTGCAATGCGGTTAATCATAGTTGACCGCATTGTGAAGAAACAAATTGCGGCGTTTTAAGATGTCCTTGTGAAAGTTGAGACATTCATCTTCCCAACAGACTTTTTTATACTAGATTATGAATTTAATTTTGAGGTCCCTATCATTTTAGAGAGACCATTTCTTACTACTGGGCCTGTTTTGGCTGATATGGAAAAGGGGCAACTGAAGTTTCACTTGAACAATGAAGAGGTCATTTTAAATATTTGCAGATCTATGAAGCATGCTAGTGATCTTAAGGTGGTGTCTGTAGTGAATCATACTGTTGAGGTAGTGCCGGAGGTGTCTATTAAGGAGAGACTTGGTGTTGAGGCGTTAGCGGCTGTGATCATGAATTTTGATGAGATGGTATTGTTGAATATGATGAGCTAGTAGATGCACTTGATGAGGTAAATTTTTGTCGTCGTCAATCAAAGAAAGTGGATCTTGATTTAAAGAATCGAGACTCTCTGCCAGCGAGACCATCTGCTGAGGAGCCTCCGAAGTTTGCTGACTTGAATAAAGGACAAGTCAAGGCATTGATATCTGTCTTGAAGCATTCAAAAGGGCTATCATATGGACTATTGCTGATAAAATTGGTATCCCACCGGGTATCTGTTCTTACAAAATTCAACTTATGTCGGATAGCAAGCCAAGTATTGAGCACTAATGAAGATTGAATCCACCGATGCAAGAGGTTGTGAAGAAAAAGATCATTAAGTGGTTGAATGATGGAGTTGTATATCCTATTACTGATAGTAGTTGGGTGTGTCCAGTGTAATGTGTGACAAAGAAGATAGGAATCGCCATGGTTCCCAATGAAAAGAATGAGCTCGTTCCAATGAGGTTGGTGACTAGTTGGAGAGTTTGTATGGACTATAGTAAGTTGAATACGTGGACTGAAATAGATCATTTCCCTATGTTGTTCCTGGACCAAATGTTAGATTCTCTTGCTGGAAAGGGTTGGTACTGTTTTTCTAGATGGGTATTCGACCTAGAATCAGATCTCCATAGTTCTAGAAGACCAAGAGAAGACCACCTTCACTTGTCCTTATGGGACTTCTGCTTTCAAGAGAATGGCATTTGGGTTGTGTAATGTACCGGTGACTTTTCAGTGTTGCATGATGTCAATATTTTAAGATATGGTAGAGGACACAATTGAGGTATGAATGGATGATTTCTCTATAATTGGTGATTCATTTGATGATTGCTTGGTTTTGTAACACCCTGTATTCAAAAAAGGCCAAATAGCAGTTTTCCAGAAGTTGCAGGTGCCAACCCACATCGGCCACCCACGACCCATGAAAGGGACCACTGACCATAGGTTTGTGGATGGCCTGCCTTAAAGTGGTATGAGGGCCTAGAACCACGACCTGACCAACGGACCATTGGTCAGACCACGGTCCGTGGTTGGGGTCTGTGGTCTAAGGCCTCAAGTTCCAACTTTCTACGACTGTCCCCCAGGACTGGCTGTAGGTCAGACCTCGATCTTTCAACTAGGGTCTGTAGGTCATGATCTCACAGTTATTTTTAGGGGTAGTTGGGTCTTTTCCTAATTAATATACTCCTATACTACGTCATTTTATCCTTCACTAAGAACTCTATATAAGGGATTTCAACCTCCAGATTAGCCAACTCACTTCATTCTTCCAAATTCCCAAAAGAAGATCAATTCTCCTCTTCAAAATATTTCTCTCTAGAAACTTGAAACAGAAAAAAAGGGTTCAACCTAGGGTTTCAAGGAAAGCCTTCATTCTCACCATTGAAGATAAGCATTTGGCTTCAAAATATGATAGTTTTCATCCATGAATTCCTTCCATTTATGGAGTTCCCGCTATTTCAAAGTTAGATTTCCCCAATTGAGTTAGGGTTTTCTTCAATTACAATGGGTTCTATTCATTATTGAATTAAATAATTGAATTATGATCTCTCATACATGAATTGATGAAATACAATGATTTTTTGATGATTTCCCCATGAACCCATGTAGTCCCCATGTTTTCAAGATATGATCATATTGTAACACCCCGACTTTTCAAAACATCTAAATTAACTCGTATCTTCGTGGAAAGACAAAGAGGGTGAGTAATAAATTAAAAATGATGTGTTATGTGATATTTTAAGTGTTCAAGTGTTGTCTCTCAAGTTTTGAAATTAGGTAAGTGGCAAAATAAAAGTTGGTGAAAGTTACCGTAAATTCCTTTTTAAAGATTTGTCAGAAATTTGGGTCAAATGTCTCGGACATTTTCTCCCAATCTATTAAGAGTTATGGTCCCCGCGAACTATGAAATCTAAGTTCTACGAGTCTAGTTTCCAACGCATCAAACCGTTTGTTCATACGACTTCAGATTAGAGAGATATTTGCATTTTCGTGGGACTGCGCAAGTAGGCACGTGAGGTGGGGCCCTAAGTCGGTGGATTGTTACATATACTTCTTCTTCGATCTTTTTCTTCATTTTTAAGCTAGAAACCAGAGAAATTAGAGAAACCCATTTCTAGGATCAAGTTAAGTATAGATTTTCTCGACTTAAGTCCTTGACGAAAGTTGTTCTACGCGTTGGGCTCATCATCGTGGTATAATTCATTTTATCGATTGCCTAGCATATCACACTTTAGTGTTGGGACAGCAAGGGTTTGATGATATTTGAAGGTTTTGAGGCGTATTACGAACCTAAGATCGAGGTAAGACCCTCCTTTCATCGACTCTAGCTTTTATAAGCAACAAATAGCAATTTGCGACGGAAATACATATCTTTTATCGTATTGTCATGGTATCTTTTATTTTGTGTGTTGATTATGGTCCTACCTTGCTGTAGTAACGAGGGAGAATTGAGTAAAAGTCGTTAGGCCACGTGAATTTAGCAAAAAAAAGGTATGTTAAGGCTATTCCCTACTTACGGCATGTTCCTTAATATACTTGATATACTTGTAGCCGTTATTGTTGATTATTGGCTGCTTGAGTTGATATAATCCTCCCTTGTCGGGATTCTTATTCAGTTATTAGCGCCCCCATGTTGGAGCCGTTGGGGTTATTGTGGTTAGCTGCAGGAATGTGATTTATGCTTAGAAGGGCTATGTTCTGCCTACAGGGCTATATGGATGCCTAACAGGGCTATGAGTTGACTACGGGGATATATTGTGCCTAGAAGAGCTATGAGTTGCCTACAGGGCTATATTGACGTGTAAGAAGGCTATATGCTTTCTACAGGGCCATGTTGTTGCCTAAGAGGGCTATGAGTTGTCTATAAGCTACCTTGATGCCTAAGAGAGCTATGTGCTACCTACGGGGCTATATTAATGCCTAAGAGGGCTATGTGACTGCCTAAGGGCTAGGGGACTACTGATAGGGGTATATAGGCTGATTGGCACCTTCCGGGCGTATGGGGGCCTGAGTAGGTGGTCTTGTGTGCTGTTTGTACCTGTCGAGCATATGGGGGCTTGGTTAGGTTGTTGTATTATTATTTTTGATAAGTTTAGATTTAGGAGCAGGTCAATACACTTATCTTATCCTTGATTTATTTATTATATTATTTAAGTATATTAGGATACCTAATCATAGTCTATTGCCTTTTGTACTGTACTGACGCCCCATGGCCTTGGGGGCGCTGCATTCATACATGCAGGTCCTGACAGACGACTGAGTAGACCTTCTCAACAACAGGATTGACTTTTATTCGGATGGCTAGCACCTTTCCTCCGGAGCTGTCAGAGTTGGGAGGTTTGTTAACTTTTGTTGTATATATCCTTATGGGTAGGCTGGGGTCCCTGTCCCACCAATCTTTACTATTCTTAGAGGCTTGCAGACTAGTGTGTGGGTTTATAGCTACTTTATGGCCATGCTGGCCTATGTTGTTGGTTGCGGAAGCTTGTGAGCTGTATGATGTATTGTATTGATATATACCTGCTTATAGTTTTGGTATAGATATCATGGTGGCCTCGACGGCCCAATCAGGACTTCTGTGCTAGTTGGCTATTTATTTATATAATCTCCTGGGAGTAGCTGTTTCTTTTATAGATCAGTTGACAGGGGCCTTGCCGGCCGATGGCTTAGTCTTAAGCCGAGATATACTTGTTCGATTTCTTGATTGCGTGTGGCTGCCATGCGCTAGTAGCAAATGGTTCAGCAGGGTCGGCTCGGGAGTGAGTTTTGGCATTACGACCCAGTTGCGCCACTCGAGTTTGGGGCATGACAAACTTGGTTTCAGAGCAACGTCCTATCCTAGGGAGTCTGCAAGCCATGTCTAGTAGAGTCTTGTTTATAAATGTGTTGTGCACCACATTCGATAAGCAAGAAGCTACCGGGCATGTTAGAATGACTATCCTTCTTTTGCTCACCTCGTGCTATAGAGCGGCGTCTTAAGTGTTGAGGTTTATGGCTTATAATTGATACTTGTATGCAGATAGAGATGACTGACACCAGACAGACCAAAACTAGCCAGGGGCTAGATACAACTGCCAGCGAGGGTACCGGCAAAGTACCACAGGTGGAGGTGGCCCATTGTGAGACCCAGGGGGAGACATCTTCTTTGCCCCCTATAGCTTCTCCACAGCTTCAGGAGCATCGTAGGGCTACAGGACTTCCGGTTCCACCAGCAGTACCACCTCTAGTTCCTCCTATTCCATCTGATCAGGATTTCAAAAGTGCATTATATATGTTAGCACATTTAGTAGCTGCACAGTGCCAACCAGTTGCGCCAGATATTGCCGGACCTTCTGAAAAGCCCAGAAATTCGAGAGTTCGTGAATTTCTTGCCTTGATTTCTCCACAGTTTATGGGGACAGATCGCAGAGAAGACCCTCAGCACTTTGTTGATCAGCTTCATAGGATCTTCAGAGTTATGCATGCCTCAGCGACTGAGTAAGTTTAGTTAGCAGCATTTCGATTGTGTGATGTTGCAGTATTGTGGTATGATAGTTGGGAGATATCTAGGGGAGAAGATACATCTCTACCCACTTGGGATAGCTTTACAGAAGCTTTCATAGATCACTATTTGCCTCGAGAGATTAGGGATGGCCGGGTGGACCAGTTTCTAAATTTCTGACAAGGTGGCATGAGTGTCCGAGAGTATGGGTTGAGATTTGATTCATTGGCTAGATATCCACCAACATTTGTTGATACGATGCATGACAGGGTACGCAGATTTGTGGTAGGGCTTAACTCAGACTATATCGTGCTTGTTCTACCGCAACAACATGTCCCTGTAGAAAGCATATAGCCTTCTTAAGCGTCAATATAGCCCTGTAGGCAAATTATAGCCCTTCTAGGCACAATATAGCCCCGTAGGCAACTCATAGCCTTGTTAGGCATCCATATAGCACCGTAGGAAGAACATAGCCCTTCTAGGCATAAATCACAATAAGCCCAACGGCAATAATAACAATCCAACCGCTAAAAGCGAGCAATTTAGTTATAAACAACCTATACAAATAGCGTCTAATTCGTGTCCAACATAGGGACGCTACTAACTGAATAAGAATCCCGACAAGGGAAGATTATATCAACTCGAGCAGCCAACAATCAACAATCACGGCTACAAGTATATCAAGGATAACAACCCAAATACATTGCTTCTAAGCTTTAAGGAAACATGCCATAAGTAGGGAATAGCCTTAACATACCTTTTTTGCTAAATTCACGTGGCCTAACAACTTTAACTTAATACTCCCTCGATACTACAACAAGGTAGGACCATATCAAATGACAAAATTAGATCGGCAGGTCCGTAAATTGATATAATTTACGTGGCCTAACGACTTTTACTTAATACTCCCTCGAGTTGATATAATCTTTCCTTGTCGAGATTCTTATTCAGTTAGTAGCATCCCTATATTGGACAAAACTTAGAGGCTATTTGTATAGGTTGCTTATAACTAAATTGCTCGCTTTTAGCTGTTGGATTGTTATTATTGCCGTTGGGGTTATTGCGGTTAGCTGCAGGAATGTGATTTATGCCTAGAAGAGCTATGTTCTGCCTACAGGGCTATATGGATGCCTAACAGGGCTATGAGTTGCCTACGGGGATATATTGTGCCTAGAAGGGCTATGATTTGCCTACAGGGCAATATTGACTCCTAAGCAGGCTATATTCTTTCTACAAGGCCATGTTGTTGCCTAAGAGGGCTATGAGTTGTCTATAAGCTACGTTGATGCCTAAGAGAGCTATGTGCTACCTATGGAGCTATATTAATGCCTAAAAGGGCTATGTGACTGCCTACTCGGGCTAATGGGGGCCTGAGTAGGTGGTCTTGTGTGCTGTTTGTACCTGTCGAGCTTATGGGGGCTTGGTTAGGTTGTTGTTTTTATTATTTTTGAAAAGTTTAGATTTAGGAGCAGGTCAGTACACTTATCTTATCCTTGATTTATTTATTGGATTATTCAAGTATATTAGGATACCTCATCATAGTCTATTTCCTTTCGTACTCTGTACATTATTTTGTACTGACGCCCCATGGCCTTGGGGGCGCTGCATTCATGCATGTAGGTCCTGACACACGACTGAGTAGACATCCGTAGCAGCAGGATTGAATTTTATCCGGTTGGCTAGCCCCTTTCCTCCGGAGCTGCCAGAGTTGGGAGGTTTGTTACCTTTTGTTGTATATATCTTTATGGGTAGGCTGGGGCCCTGGCTTACTACTATTAGAGGCTTGCATACTAGTGTGTGGGGTTTATATGTACGTTATGGCCATGTTGGCCTATGTTGTTGGGTTGCTGAAGCTTGTGAGTTGTTTGATGTATT
>NW_006239351.1:390821-391726 GCF_000226075.1 Solanum tuberosum
CTTGGGATAGCTTTATAGAAGCTTTCATAGATCACTATTTACCTCGAGAGATTAGGGATGGACGGGTGCACCAGTTTCTGAACCTCTGACAAGGTGGCATGAGTGTCCGAGAGTATGGGCTGAGATTTGATTCATTGGCAAGATATCCACCAGCATTTGTTAATACGATGCATGACAGGGTACACAGATTTGTGGGAGGGCTTAACTCAGACTATATCGAGGCTTGTTCTACCGCTGCGCTAATTGATAATATGGATATCTCGCGGATTCAGGCCTTCGCACAGGGCATAGAGGATCGCCGACATCTACATTATACGAGTGAGAGGGTCGAGAGAGAGACAAAAGAGGGCTAGACCCGCTGGTTCGCATGGAGATTTTCAGGGTGGTCCCAGACCCCGATATTTTATTAGGCCACCTAGACCTCCACCACAGCAGTTCCAGGGTAGTAGATTTGATCATCAGGAACAGTCAAGCTCAGGTGAGGGTTCACGAGCATCAGACTTGTAGTAGCAGAGGGGTTCGGGCCAGGCTAGGACATCCCCGCCGCGTTGCATTACTTGCGGTAGGATGTATTTTGGGAGGTGCGGACAGGGTTCCACAAGTTGTTATTCTTGTGGACAGGAGTGGCATGGGTGGAGAAACTGCCTTACCATAGGGCAGGGTGGTACATGTCAGTCGACCAGGTCAGCAGTAGGTTCCTCCTCATCAGCACAGTCTATAGGGCGTGGAGCCCATACTTCAGCACGTAGGGGTAGAGGCAGGGGCAGAGAGGGAGAATCTAGTTTTGGTAGTGGGAAGAACCGTACATATTCATTAACCAGCCGACAAGACTCAGAGTCATCACCAGATGTTGTGACAGGTACATTGATTGTTTGCTCCCATTGTGTTTATGCTTTGATAGATCC
>NW_006239351.1:391903-394953 GCF_000226075.1 Solanum tuberosum
TTAAGGTGAGGAGGATGATTACCAAGGGTTGTATTTATCATCTTGTTTACGTTCATGATATAGATGCAGAACCACTGACTCTTCAGTCCATTTCGGTAGTTAATGAGTTTCTAGATGTATTTACAGACGGTCTCCCTGGGTACCTCCAGAATGGGAAATTGATTTTGCTATCGATAAGCTACCAAATACACAACCCATATCTATCCCTCCTAATAGAATGGCTCCTGCTGAGCTAAAGGAGTTGAAGGATCAGCTGAAAGACTTGCTAGATAAAGGCTTTATTAGGCCTAATGCTTCACCATGGGGTGCACCAGTGTTGTTCGTAAGGAAGAAAGATGGCTCACTAAGAATGTGTATCGATTACCGACACCTGAATAAGGCAACAATAAAGAATAAGTATCCCATTCCGAGGATAGATGATTTGTTTGATCAATTACAAAGTGCTAAGCGTTTCTCAAAGATTGATTTAAGATCAGGGTACCACCAGATACGAGTTCGGGAGAAAGACGTTCCAAAAATAACTTTTAGAACTAGATATGGACATTTTGAGTTCTTGGTAATGTCTTTTAGATTAACTAATGCCCCACCAGTGTTCATGGACCTGATGAATAGTATATTCAGGCCGTATCTAGACTTGTTTGTGATTGTATTTATGGATGATATTTTGTTGTATTCACGATCAAAAGATGAGCATGCAAATCATCTGTGAGCAGTCCTTCAGGTTTTTTGAGACCGCAAACTTTATGCAAAGTTTTCTAAGTGTGAGTTCTGGTTAGATTCTGTAGCTTTCTTAGGCTATATTATATCAGATGCAGGCATTGCGGTTGATACACAAAAGATTGTGGCTGTAAAGACTTGGCCCAGACCCATGACTCCGACTGAGGTTCGTAGTTTCTTAGGGTTAGCTGGGTACTATAGAAGGTTTGTAGAGGGATTTTCTTCAATTTCAGGCCCATTAACGAAGATGACTCAAAATGCAGCTAAGTTCCTGTGGACTGAGGCTTGCGAGCACAGTTTCCAAGAGCTGAAGGACAGGTTGACATCAGCACCAGTTCTTGCATTACCAGACGGTTCAGAAGGCTATGTGGTGTATTGTTATGCTTCTGGTGTTGGGTTAGGATGTGTTCTAATGCAACATGGTAAGGTTATCGCATATGCTTCAAGGAAGTTGAGGAAGCATGAGAAGAACTATCCAACCCACGATTTAGAGTTGGCTGCAGTTGTGCATGCGTTAAAGATTTGGAGACACTATTTGTATGGTGTTCATGTTGACATCTTCATAGATCATAAGAGCCTTCAATATATATTTTGACAGAAGGAGTTTAATTTGCGACAACGTCGATGGCTTGAGTTACTGAAAGACTGCGACGTGGATATTTTATATCAACCAGGAAAGGCGAATGTGGTAGCCGATGCCCTCAGTCGAAAATCTATGGTTAGTTTATCCCACTTAGGTGTTGAGAAGCGGGAGCTAGCGCGAGAGCTTCATCAGTTAGCTAGCTTAGGAGTCAGATTGTTAGAGGCAGACGATAGTGGGGTCACAATTCAGGATACAGCCGTATCATCTCTAGTTGTAGAAGTAAAATCACGGCAACAATAGGATCTTATCTTAGAGAAGCTTAGAGCCAAGGCTCAGGATCCACAGTCTTTAGCATTAGATATAGCAGAAGATGGAGTCCTCAGATATATAGCGGTCAATTGTATATTCCAAATGTTGTAGGACTTCGACATCAAATTATGGACGAGGCATATCATTCCCGTTATTCTATTCACCCTGTTTCGACGAAGATGTACCATGATATTAAGGAGATCTATTGGTGGCACGGGATGAAGAAGGACGTTGCTGAATTTGTGGCGCAATGTCCTAACTGCCAACAAGTGAAAGTTGAGCACCAAAAGTCCGCTGAGCTAGTTCAGGAGATAGCCATTCCTTTGTGTAAGTGGGAAGCAATTAATATGGATTTTATTACAGAGTTACCTCAATCGCGTCGCAAGTTTGACTCTATTTGGGTAATTATTGATCGACTAACAAAATCAGCGCACTTTTTACTAGTCAGGTTTACTTTTTCGGCCGAAGACTATGCAGGGGTCTATATTAGAGAGATTGTTAGTGTACACGGTGTCCCAGTATCTATTATCTCTGATAGAGGAACACAATTTACCACCAACTTCTGGAAGTCCTACCAGAAAGGACTGGGGACACAGGTTAATCTTAGTACTGCCTTTCACCCTCAGTCAGATGGCCAGGCTGAGCGCACAATTTTGACACTCGAAGATATATTACGGGCGTGCGCGCTAGACTTCAAGGGGAGTTGGGATGACCACTTACCTCTTATAGAGTTCACATACAATAATAGTTATCATTCCAGCATCGGGATGGCACCTTATGAGGCTTTGAATGGGAGAAAATGTAGATCCCCCATTGGATGGTTCGAGGTAGGTGAGTCAGGGTTGATTGGACCCAACTTAGTCCAGCAGACAGTGGATAAAGTTAAGCTCATTCGGGAGAGGCTGCTAACAGCTCAAAGCTGACATAAGTCATACTCAGATGTGCGACGAAGGGACTTAGAGTTTTACATCGATGATTGGGTATTCTTAAAAGTCTCGCCTATGAAAGGTGTTATGCGATTTGGCAAAAACGAAAAGCATAGTTCAAGATTTATTGGGCCATACCGGATCCTTCGAAGGGTAGGACGAGTGGCTTATGAGTTAGAATTGCCTTCGGGGCTAAAATCTGTTCATCCAGTTTTCCATGTATCGATGCTACGAAAGTTTGTAGGAGCCCTTCTCGAGTTGTCCCAGTTGAGGATGTTCAGATCACAGAGGAGTTGTCCTACGAGGAAACTCCAGTTGCTATATTAGATCGTCAGGTCCGTAAATTGAGGACCAAAGTGGTGGCTTCGGTTAAAGTATTGTGGAGGAATAAAAATAGAGAAGAGGTGACCTGGGAAGCTGAGGAAGGCATGAGGTCCAAATATCCTCACTTGTTTCATACCCCAGGGTGATGCTATATCAGTTTATATTAGGGCAGTAAGATAAGATACCTATTT
>NW_006239351.1:399826-400809 GCF_000226075.1 Solanum tuberosum
ATGCTACGAAAGTGTTGTAGGAGCCCTTCTCGAGTTGTCCCAGTTGAGGATGTTCAGATCACAGAGGAGTTGTCCTACGAGGAAACTCCAGTTTGCTATATTAGATCGTCAGGTCCGTAAAATTTGAGGACCAAAGTGGTGGCTTCGGTTAAAGTATTGTGGAGGAATAAAAATAGAGAAGAGGTGACCTGGGAAGCTGAGGAAGGCATGAGGTCCAAATATCCTCACTTGTTTCATACCCCAGGGTGATGTTATATCAGTTTATATTAGGGCAGTAAGGTAAGATACCTATTTGATTTTATATATATATTATTGCTTATTATTATTGTGGTTGTCGTTGTATATCTACTCACACTGTTGTGGTGGAGCTATAACGCTTATCTATTTATGTTGTCATGTGAGACGCCTAAATTTTGGCAATTCCTAAGAACTGAACAACGTGACTCAGATTTTTCATTCGAGGACGAATGTTTCTAAGGGGGGAAGGATGTAACACCCCGACTTTTCAAAACGTCTAAATTAACTCGTATTTTCGTGGAACGATTAAGAGGGTGAGTAATAAATTAAAAATGATGTGTTATGTGATATTTTAGGTTTTCAAGTGTTGTATCTCAAGTTTTGAAATTAGGTAAGTGGCAAAATAAAAGTTGGCGAAAGTTACCGTAAATTCCTTTGTAAATATTTGTGTGAAATTTGGGTCAAATGTCTCGGAATTTTTCTCCCAATCTATCAAGATTTATGGTCCCCGCGAGCTAGAAAATCAAAGTTCTACGATTCTAGTTTCCAACGCATCAAACCGTTTGTTCATACGACTTCAGAATAGAGAGATATTCACATTTTCGTGGGACTGCGCAAGCAGGCACGTGAGGTGAGCCCCTAAAACGGTGGATTGTTACATATATCTTCTTCTTCGATCTTTTTCTTCATTTTTAAGTTAGAAACCAGAGAAATTAGAGAAACCCATTTCTAGGATCAAGTGAAAT
>NW_006239351.1:409819-413607 GCF_000226075.1 Solanum tuberosum
TACCTTGTTGTAGTATCGAGGGAGTATTGAGTAAAAGTCGTTAGGCCACGTGAATTTAGCGAAAAAGGTATGTTAAGGCTATTCCCTACTTACGGCATGTTTCCTTAAAGCTTAGAAGCAATGTATTTGGGTTGTTATCCTTGATATACTTGTAGCCGTGATTGTTGATTGTTGGCTGCTCGAGTTGATATAATCCTCCATTGTCAAGATTCTTATTCAGTTAGTAGCGTCCCTATGTTGGACACGACTTAGAGGCTATTTGTATAGGTTTCTCATAACTAAATTGCTCTCTTTTAGCGGTTGAATTGTTATTATTGTCGTTGGGGTTACTGTGGTTAGCTGCAGGAATATAATTTGTGCCTAGAAGGGCTATGTTCTGCCTACAGGGCTATATGGATGCCTAACAGGGCTATGAGTTACCTACGGGGCTATATTGTGCCTAGAAGAGCTATGATTTGCCTACAGGGCTATATTGACGCCTAAGAAGGCTATATGCTTTCTATAGGGCCATGTTGTTGCCTTAGAGGGCTATGAGTTGTCTATAAGCTACGTTGATGCCTAAGAGAGCTATGTGCTACATACGGGGATATATTAATGCCGAAGAGGGCCATGTGACTGCCTACGGGGCTAGGGGACTACTGGTAGGGGTATATAGGCTGATTGACACCTTCCGGTTGGCTAGCCCCTTTCCTCCGGAGCTGCCAGAGTTGGGAGGTTTGTTAACTTTTGCTGTATATATCTTTATGGGTAGGCTGGGGCCCTGTCCCACCAATCTTTAATACTCTTAATGGCTTGCAGACTAGTGTGTGGGGTTTATAGCTACGTTATGGCCATGCTGGCCTATGTTGTTGGTTTACGAAAGCTTGTGAGCTGTATGATGTATTGTATTGATATATACCTGCTTTTAGTTTTGGTATAGATATCATGGTGGCCTCGACGGCCCAATTAGGACTTCTGTGCTAGTTGGCTATTTATTTATATGATCTCCTGGGAGTAGCTGGTTCTTTTATAGATCAGTTGACAAGGGCCTTGCCGGCCAATGACTTAGTTTTAAGCCGAGATATACTTGTTTGATTTCTTGATTACGTGTGGCTGCCATGCGCTAGTAGCAAATGGTTCAGCAGGGTCGGCTCAGGCCTGAGTTTTGGCATTAGGAGCCAGTTGCGCCCCTCGAGTTTGGGGCGTGACAAACATGGTATCAGAGCAACATCGTATCCTAGGGAGTCTGCAAACCATGTCTAGTAGAGTCTTGTTTATAAATGTGTGGAGCACCACATTCGATAAGCTAGAAGCTACCGGGCATGTTAGAATGACTATCCTTCTTTTTTCTCACCTCGTGCTATAGAGCGGTGTCTTAAGGGTTGAGGTTTTTGGCTTATAATTGATACTTGTATGCAGATAGAGATGACTGACATTAGACAAACCACAACTAGCCAGTGGCTAGATACAACTACAAGCGAGGGTACCGGTAAAGTACCACATGTGGAGGTGTCCCATTGTGAGACCCAGGGGGAGACATCTTCTCTGCCCCCTATAGCTTCTCCACAGCTTCAGGAGCCTCCGAGGGCTACAGGACTTCCATCTCCACCAGTAGTACGACCTCTAGTTCCTCCTATTCCAGATGTTCAGGAGTTCAAGAGTACGGTATATATGTTAGATCAGTTAGTAGCTGCACAGTGCCAACCAGTTGCGCAGTTATTGCCGGACCTTCTGAAGAGCCTGGAAGTTTGAGAGTTCGTAAATTTCTTGCCTTGAATCCTCCATAGGTTACAGGGACAGTTCGCAGAGAAGACTCTCAGCACTTTGTTGATCAGCTTCATAGGATATTCAGAGTCATGCATGCCTCAGCGACTGAGTCAGTTGAGTTAGCAGCATTTCGATTGCGTGATGTTGCAGTATTGTGGTATGAAAGTTGGGAGATGAAGATACATCTCTACCAACTTGGGATAGCTTTACAGAAGCTTTCATAGATAACTATTTGCCTCGAGAGATTAGGGATGGCCGGGTGGACCAGTTTCTAAATCTCCGACAAGGTGGCATGAGTATCCGAGAGTACGAGCTGAGATTTGATTCATTGGCTAGATATCCACCAGCATTTGTTGATACGATGCATTACAGGGTACGCAGATTTGTGAGAGGGCTTAACTCAGACTATATCAAGGCTTGTTCTACCGCTGCGCCAAATGATAATATGGATATCTCGCGGATTCAGGCCTTCGCACAGGGCATAGAGGATCGCCGACATCTACAGTATACGAGTGAGAGGGTCGAGAGAGAGAGACAGAAGAGGGCTAGGCCTGCTGGTTCGCAGGGAGATTTTCAGAGTGGTCCCAGACCCCGATATTTTATTAGGCCACCTAGACCTCCACCACAGCAGTTCCAGGGTAGTAGATTTGATCATCAAGAACAGTCATGTAACAACATGTATTATGCGTATGCTAGTTCTATTCATGTAATACTTGACATAGACTTATAATATAGGTGAGGGACTGTGCTTCTTATATGATTAGTGTTGGTTTAAACTAGTTCGGAAGGTGATGTAACGCTTTGCATGTTTCAGCATGTGTACTGCAAGTTAACTCCGATGGAAGTATTTAAACTAGAGGTAGTAAGGTGGTAATTGGGCCAAATGTATTACCACCTACTTGCATTAATTTGGCCCAAGTTGAGTAGAAGGATAAGGGAAAATGGATAGCCAAGGCCCAATAGTCTTAAGTCCAAAAAGGCCCAAGTGAAAAATCCAAATAGGTGGACCACCTACTTGCATTAATTATGGCCCAAATTGACATGAATAGAGGGATAATTCGGAGTAGGGCCCAACAAGTGTTGAAGTTCCCAAAAGCCCAAGTTAAAAGGCCAAGTAGGTGGGGCCAAGTAGGTAGGTCACCTACTTGACAATAAATGGACACAATTAGTCAAGAAATTTGGCCATTACACCTCCTTTTAAAAGGGATAAAGATCAGATCTTTTGCTTCATTTTTAACTTGCAAAATTTTCAGATTTCTTAAGTTTCTCTCTTGGTCTCTCTTGGCTTCAATCAGCAGCCCTAGAAAACCTTGGGTCCTTGAGTATTGCCCCATTTGCAAGTAAAAGTTTGAAGAAGAGTTTCAGTTCTTGGAGTACAAGTTTAGAGTATAAATTCCTAGAAACTAAGGTAAGACTACTTTGCCTCTGTTTAAATACATATTTGGGGTGGAGAATTTTGTATATATTTATCAAGAACTAACGGATGGTGATAAATCCTTGAGTCAATATTCTCCTAGTATGCTGAAAGATTTTTAAGGATTGATAGTGGCTGCCTTATGTATATTGTTGTTGTGGGCTGTTTGGGCATCTTGGCAAATGATGTATGAAGTTGTATTAATGTATAGAAAAAGGGTGTGGTGGTTCACCATTGGTGCAAGGGTTGTATGGGCCTACTTTCCGTCAAGTGTTAGCTACTGTTTTTAGGGCCTTAGTGTGTTTAGCTGCTGACAATAGCTTAATTGTTACTTATATTGTAGATTAGCATCCAAGAAGGAATGCTGAATTATGACAGTGGTATTGGTTAGAAAATAAGGTATGTAGGGCGATTCGATTCCATATTCCTTGGCATGAAATCTGATACCTGCGATTAATGTCACTAAGTGAATTTCCTAAGTTCTATTCCTAGTAAAGGAAACATAGTGGCAACGTACGATATCCAAATAGCTAACAATATCCCCCCTCCTAAGTGTACATAATTACTTAGTGACACGTTCAGTACTCTATAGTCAATTGAAGTCAATTGTGTCATTTAAGCTCACAAG
>NW_006239351.1:413636-417301 GCF_000226075.1 Solanum tuberosum
GGCATGGGCCGATCCCAATTTTTGTAATTATGAGGACCACATCCGAGGGGTTAAAATGTCTAGCATGGGTCATCCTCTTCTACCACTGATCAGCTGGTCATTCGTATCACATGCCTTATAAAGATCATAACACACAGAAAGGTAAAGACAAGAATGTAACATACATGATCCCACAAGAGTTAACAAAGGTGGTCTTCTGTTCTGATTTATGCACACATATATTGATACTTGGTTTCATTTGAACTCTTGTTTTATATGTGTTGTGGCCTTACATATTCAGTACATCTTTCGTACTGACGTCCCTCGCGGGGGATGCTGCGTTTCATGCTGCAGGCACATGTACTCCCGCTAGTCGACCTCCTCAGTAGGAGCATACGATACTCAGCTACTTTTGGTGAGCTCCAGGTTGCTTCGGAGCTTTACTGAGCCCTGGGTAGATTCATTTTGGTATTGTATCGTAGTTAGGGGTAAGGCGGGGTCTGTCCTGACCTACTCTAAGGGTTTCTATCTTTTAGAGGCTTTGTAGACTTATGTATATGGTTCAGTTGCATCTTACCAAGTTGTGGCCTCAACGGCCTAGTCTTGTATATAAGTGTTGGGTCTACTTACGTCGGTTCGTATCGCTGCGTCCCTGGCGAACTTGTCACAAAATTTTCATTTACATGCATAGTAAGCACAAATCACATGTTGGTTATCTCGGGCCTTTAGGGCATCGAGTGCCTGTCCGTCTTAATGGGATTTGAGCGTGACAGAGTGGTATTAGAGCAGGTCATCCTAGGGAGTCTACAAAGCCGTGTCTATGTAGAGTCTTGCTTATGGATGTTATGTGCACCACATTTATAAACAGGAGGCTATGGGACATGTAGGAGTTGTCTCTTTTCTTTCATTTCTTAGATCGTGCGATAGAACCAAGGTTGTAGGAGAATCGTACCTAACTTCTAAATTGTTTCATTATAGCGAAGATGCCGATTACGAGAAGAAGTATAAGTACAGGTAAGCGAGTGGATGTGGATGTGGCTGCCCAAGAAGGTACCAGCCAACCACCACCTAGTCAAGCTGTTCAAGGTGAGGCTCAAGATGAGTCTCTATCACAGACTTCCCCGACACCTCCATCTCCAGAAGATCTAAGGAGGGAAGCTGCACCTCAAGAACCCCCTATTAATGCTACCGAGCAAGATTTGAGGAATGCAGTCCAATTATTGACTCGTATAGTTGCTGGACACGGCCAAAGGCAAGAAAGTCCAATTGCAGGTACTAGTGGTGTAGATAGAGCAGCTGGCACGCGGATACGTGATTTCCTTAATTTGGACCCTCAATTATTCACCAGGTCAGATCCTAATGAAGATCCACAAGACTTTATAGATCAGATCCAACGCACTTTCGATGTTATGCATGTAAGTGGTAAAGAAGCGCTCGAGCTAGCAACATATATATTAAAGGGTGTGGCTATATTGTGGTATGAAGCTTGGAAGCAATTAAGGGGAACATATACACCTTCAACTATATGGAAAGATTTCAAAAAGGCATTCCTTGACCATTAACTACCATTGGAGATCCGAGAAGCCCGTGTGGATCAGTTCTTAAATCTCCACCAAGGAAGTATGAGCGTGAGAGAGTACAATCTCAAATTTAATTCCTTGGCCAGGTGTAGTTGCTACTATGGGGGATAGAGTTCATCGATATGTGGATAGATTAGATTCATATATGGTTAGAGACTTTACCATTGCTTCGTTGAATAAAGATATGGATATAGCAAGGATGCAAGCTTTTGCGCAAAAAGTTGGAGGATCAAAGGCAAAGAAGAAGGACACAAGAGTCAGAAACAGGGCATTCTAAGAGGGCCAGATCCATGGGCAGTTTACACCATCCCAAGGTGAGTTTAGGCCTCGGTTCTTTAATAGACCACCTAGGCCATCATCTTCCTACTCTACAGTTAGCGCCCACCTCAGTTTCAAGGGTCTAGGGGAAATCAGTTTGGGCAAAGAGGTGAAAGCCAAGGTTCACGAACAACGGGATACCAAGAGCAGGGAAGTATGAGCCAATCAAGACTCCTTGAGAGTTTTGTAAACAATGTGGAAGGAATCATTTAGGTGCATGTCGGTTTGGGACAAATGCTTGTTTTTGGTGTGGTACACCAGGTCATATGATGAGAAATTGCCCACATAGGGGTGTGGGTGGTGTGGCACAAGCTACTAGGTCAGTTGTTGCATCCTCGTCATCAACACCTTCTTTAGGTAGAGGAAAGATGCCTACTGGTCGTGGTAGAGGAGCTAGAGGAGCAGCTAGTTCTAGTGGAATTTAGAATCGCACATATGCTCTCGGGGATCGACAAAATTTGGAAGCCTCGTCGGATGTGGTTATAGGTACATTGTCCATCTTTTTTCACATATTGTATATGTATTAATTGATCCGGGGTCTACACTATCATATGTTACTCCATTGATTGCTGAAAAGTTCAAAAGAACACTAGAATTATTAGTGAAGCCATTTGAGGTGTCTACACCGATTGGTGACTCTATTATAGCTAGAAGGGTTTATCGTAATTGCATTATAACTGTTTGTGATCGTGATACGTTGGCTGACCTTGTTGAGCTAGAAATGGTGGATTTTGATGTTATAATGGGTATGGATTGGTTAGCTTCTTGTTATGCCACGGTAGATTGCCGAACGAGGACGCTGCATTTCCATTTTCCAAAAGAGGCCGTTCTTGAATGGAAAGGTAATATTGGGACACCAAGAGGTAAATTTATTTCCTCTTTTAAGGCAAAAAAGATGATGTCCAAAGGATACAAATGTCATCTAGTGAGAGTGAGAAATATAGATGCGGAGCCACCAACTCTTCAATCCATTCCAGTGGTAAATGAATTTCCTGATGTATTTTCTGAAGATCTTCCGGGTTTGCCTCCAGAATGAGAAATAGAGTTTGGTATTGATGTGATTCCAGATACTCAACCTATATCCATCCCTCCATATAGAATGGCCCCGGCAGAATTACGGGAGTTGAAAGAGCAATTAAAAGACTTATTAGAAAAAGGATTCATAAGGCCTAGTATGTCCCCATGGGGAGCACCAGTTTTATTTGTACGCAAGAAAGATGGCTCGTTAAGAATGTGTATCAACTACCGACAGTTGAATAAGGTAACGATTAAGATCAAATATCCCCTCCCTAGAATTGATGATCTGTTTGATCAGTTACAAGGTGCTAGGTGTTTTTCAAAAATTGACCTGAGGTCGAGTTATCACCAAGTGAGGGTCAAAGACAAAGATATACCCAAGACAGCTTTTTGAACACGATATGGTCATTTTGAGTTTGTAGTCATGTCATTCAGGCTAACGAATGCACCAGCTGTTTTTATGGATTTGATGAATAGGGTGGTCAAGCCATTTTTAGATGTGTTCGTGATAGTATTCATAGATGACATTTTGGTGTATTCAAGATCGGAAGAGGGCCATGCTAATCACCTGCGGCAGGTTTTACAAATTCTTCGTGATCGTAAGTTGTATGCAAAGTTCTCTAAATGTGACTTCTGGTTAAAATCTGTGGCATTCTTAGGTCATATTGTATCCGATGAAGGAATAAGGGTTGATAATCAGAAGATAGAAGCGGTGAAAAACTGGCCAAGACCTACAACGCCTACGGAGATCCGTAGTTTCCTTGGATTGGC
>NW_006239351.1:418624-422531 GCF_000226075.1 Solanum tuberosum
TGTATATTGGACTTCAAAGGTAGTTGGGATGATCATTTGCCATTGGTCGATTTTGCATACAACAATAGCTACCATTCAAGTATTAAAATGGCACCTTATGAAGCTTTATATGGTAGAAAATGTAGATCCCCAATTGGCTGGTTCCAAAAAGGTGAAACCGCCTTATTTGGGCCAAATCTTGTTCATCAAGTTATGGAAAAAATCAAAGTGATACAGCAGCGGCTAGAAACAGCTCAAAGTCGACATAAATCATATGCGGATGTTAGAAGGAGAGGACTAGAATTTTCTATAGGGGATTGGGGTGTTCTTGAAGGTGTCACCAATGAAAGGGGTAATGAGGTTTTGGTAAAAAAGGAAAATTGAGTCCACGCTATGTAGGGCCATATAAGATTATTCGAAGAGTTGGCCAAGTAGCCTATGAGTTAGAGTTACCCAAAGAGCTTTCATCAGTTCATCCGGTGTTTCATGTCTCGATGCTTCGGAAATGCATAGGTGACCCATCTCATATTACTCCTACTGAAGATGTACATGTTACAGGAGATCTCACTTATGAAGAAGTACCCATTGCTATTCTGGATCGACAAGTTAGGAAGTTAAGAAATAAAGAAGTAGCTTCTGTAAAAGTATTACGGAGGAACCAACAAGTAGAAGAAGTTACATGGGAAGCGGAAGAAGCAATGAAATTGAAGTATCCTCATCTCTTTCAGATCCATGAGAAGGATGAAAATGCTTAGTCTAAACGCTGACAAGTAAGTATAAGTCTATTTGTATTATGTGATTAATAGTAGCACTAACATAGGCTTGAACTTGTTTGGGCTGGAAAACCAAGCTAACATTCGAGGACGAATGTTTTTAAGGGGGGAAGGATGTAACAACATGTATTATGCGTATGCTAGTTCTATTCATGTGATACTTGACATAGACTTATAGTATAGGTGAGGGACTGTACTTCTTATATGATTAGTGTTGGTTTAAACTAGCTCGGAAGGTGATGTAACGCTTTGCACGTTTCAGCATGTGTACTGCAAGTTAACTCCGATGGAAGTATTTAAACTAGAGGTAGTAAGGTGGTGATTGGGCCAAATGCACTACCACCTACTTGCATTAATTTGGCCCAAGTTGAGTAGAAGGATAAGGGAAAAATGGACAGCCAAGGCCCAATAGTCTTAAATCCAAAAAGGACCAAGTGAAAAGTCCAAAAAGGTGGACCACCTACTTGCATTAATTATGGCCCAAATTGACATGAATAGAGGGATAATTCGGAGTAGGGCCCAACAAGTGTTGAAGTTCCCAAAAGCCCAAGTTAAAAGGCCAAGTAGGTGGGGCCAAGTAGGTGGGTCACCTACTTGAAAATATATGGGCAAAATTAGTCAAGAAATTCGGCCATTACACCTCCTTTTTAAAGGGATAAAGATCAGATCTTTTTCTCCATTTTTTTCACTTGCAAAATTTTCAGATTTCTTAAGTTTCTCTAAGGTATCTCTTGGCTTCAATCAGAATCCCTAAAACACCTTGGGTTCTTTTTTTAGATTTCTTAAGTTTCTCTCATGGTCTCTCTTGGCTTCAATCAGCAGCCCTAGAAAACCTTGGGTCCTTGAGTATTGCCCCATTTTCAAGTAAAAGTTTGAAGAAGAGTTTCAGTTCTTGGAGTACAAGTTTAGAGGATAAATTCCTAGAAACTAAGGTAAGACTACTTTGCCTCTCTTTAAATACATATTTGGGGTGGAGAATTTTGTATATATTTATCAAGAACTAATGGATGGTGATAAATCCTTGAGTCAATATTCTCCTAGTATGCTGAAAGATTTTTAGGGATTGATAGTGGCTGCCTTATGTATATTGTTGTTGGGGGCTGTTTGGGTATCTTGGCAAAGGATGTATGAAGTTGTATTAATGTATAGAAAAAGGGTGTGGTGGTTCACCATTGGTGCAAGGGTTGTATGGGCCTACTTTTCATCAAGTGTTAGCTACTGTTTTTAGGGCCTTCATGTGATTAGCTGCTGACAATAGCTTAATTGTGACTTATATTGTAGATTAGCATCCAAGAAGGGAGGCTGAATTGTGACAGTGGTATTGGTCAGAAAATAAGGTATGTAGGGCGATTCGATTCCATATTCCTTGGCATGAAATCTGATACCTGCGATTAATGTCACTAAGTGAATTTCCTAAGTTCTATTCCTAGTAAAGGAAACATAGTGCCAGCGTATGATTTCCAAATAGCTAACAATATTTCCCCCTCTCAGTGTATAGAATTACTTAATTATACGTTCAGTACTCTATAGTCAGTTGTTACATAATTACTTAGTTACACGTTCAGTATTCTATAGTCAATTGAAGTCAATTGTGTCATTTAAGCTCTCAAGTAATGCATTAATGTTACATAGCTCCTTATATTGTAGCTACTGTCCTAAAGTATTATTTTCATGTCTCCTACTACTGTTCCGTATTTCCAATCTAAAAAATGATTGTGACCACCAAAACAACAATCTCAAATATTAAAGAATCTAAGTGAAGCAATTTGTATAATTATGGGTGGCAGGTCAGGGGCGAAAGACTAGCATGGGCCGATTCCAATGGGTATAGAAGGGTGGCAGCTCAGGGGCGAAAGCCTAGCATGGGCCGATCCCGATTTGTGTAATGTTAAGGACCGCATCCCAGGGGTTAAAATGCCTAGCATGGGTCATCCTCTTCTACCACTGATCAGCTGGTCAATCGTATCACATGCCTTATAAAGATCATAACACGCATAAAGGTAAAGATAAGAATGTAACATACATGACCCCACAAGAGTTAACAGAGGCGGCCTCCTATTCTAATTTATGCACTTATACGTTGATACCTGGTTTCGTTTGAACTCTTATTTTATATATGTAGTTGCCTTACATATTCAGTACACTTTTCGTACTGACGTCCCTCGCGGGGGACACTGCGTTTCATACTGCAGGCACAAGTACTCCCGCTAGTAGACCTCCTCAGTAGGAGCATACGACACTCAGCTACTTTGGTGAGCTCCAGGTTGCTTCAGAGATTTACTGAGCCCTTGGTAGATTCATTTTGGTATTGTATCGTAGTTAGGGCTAAGGCGGGGTCTGTCCCGACCTACTCTAAGGGTTTCCATCTTTTAGAGGCTTTGTAGACTTATGTATATGGTTCAGTTGCATCTTAACAATTGGTGGCCTCAACGGCCCAGTCGTGTATATAATTTTGGGTCTACTTACGTCGGTTCGTATCGCTGCGTCCCTGGCGAACTTGTCACAAAATTTTCATCTACATGCATAGTAAGCACAGGTCACAAGTTGGTTCTCTCGGACCTTTAAGGCATCGAGTGGCTGTCCGTCTTAATGGGATTTGAGGCGTGACAAGTCAGGCTCAGGCGAGGGTTCACGAGCATCAGACTTGCAGTAGCAGAGGGGTTCAGGCCAGGCTAGGACATCCCCGCCGCGTTGCATTACTTGTGGTAGGATGCATTTCGGGAGGTGTAGACAGGGTTCCACAAGTTGTTATTCTTGTGGACAGAAGGGGCATGGGTAGATAAACTGCCCTACCATAGGTCAGGGTGGTACAGCTCAGTCGACCAGGTCAGCAGTAGGTTCCTCCTAATCAGCCCAGTCTACAGGGCGTGGAGCCCATACTTCAGCACGCAGGGGTAGAGGCAGAGGCAGAGAGGGAGAATCTAGTTCTGGTAGTGGGCAGAACCGTACATATTCATTAACCGGCCGACAAGACTCAGAGACATCACCAGATGTTGTGACAGGTACATTGATTGTTTGCTCCCATTGTGTTTATGCTTTGATAGATCCTGGATCTACTTTGTCTTATGTTACTCCATTTATTGCGGGGAGGTTATGTATAGTAGCAGAGTCATTAGATCGACCCTTTATTGTATCTACACCAGTTGGTGAGTCTA
>NW_006239351.1:423045-428196 GCF_000226075.1 Solanum tuberosum
ACTATAAAGAATAAGTATCCCCTTCCGAGGATAGATGACTTGTTTGATCAGTTACAAGGTGCTAAGTGTTTCTCAAAGATTGATTTAAGATCAGGGTACCACCAGATATGAGTTCGGGAGAAAGACGTTCCAAAGACAGCTTTTAGAACTAGATATGGACACTTTGAGTTCTTGGTGATGTCTTTTGGATTAACTAATGCCCCAGCAGTGTTCATGGACCTGATGAATAGTATATTCAGGCCGTATTTAGACTTGTTTGTGATTGTATTTATTTATGATATTTTGGTGTATTCACGTTCAAAAGATGAGCATGCAAATCATCTGCGAGCAGTCCTTCAGGTTCTTTGAGACCGGGAACTTTATGCAAAGTTTTCTAAGTGTGAGTTCTGGTTGAACTCTGTCGCTTTCTTAGGCCATATTGTATCAGATGCAGGCATTGCGGTTGATACACAAAAGATTGAGGCTGTAAAGACTTGGCGCAGACTCATGACTCCGACTGAGGTTCGTAGTTTCTTAGGGTTAGCTGGGTACTACAGAAGGTTTGTAGAGGGATTTTCTTCAATTTCAGGCCCATTAACAAAGCTGACTCAAAAAGCAGCTAAGTTCCAGTGGACTGAGGCTTGCGAGCACAGTTTCCAAGAGGTAAAGGACAGGTTGACATCAACACCAGTTCTTGCATTACCAGATGGTTCAGAAGGCTAAGTGGTGTATTGTGATGCTTCTGGTGTTGGGTTAGGATGTGTTCTAATGCAACATGGTAAGGTTATCGCATATGCTTCAAGGCAGTTTAGGAAGCATGAGAAGAACTATCTGACCCACGATTTAGAGTTGGCTGCAGTTGTGCATGCGTTAAAGATCTGGAGACACTATTTGTATGGAGATCATGTTGACATCTTCACAGATCATAAGAGCCTTCAATATATATTTAGTTAGAAGGAGTTAAATTTGCGACAACGTCTATGGCTTGATTTACTGAAAGACTACGACTTGGATATTTTATATCGTTCAGGAAAGGCGAATGTGGTAGCCGATGCCCTCAGTTTAAAATCTATGGGTAGTTAATCCCACTTAGGTGTTGAGAAACGGGAGCTAGCGCGAGAGCTTCATCAGTTAGCTAGCTTAGGAGTCAGATTGTTAGAGGCAGATGATAGTGGAGTCGCAATTCAGGATACAACCGTATCATCTCCAGTTGTAGAAGTAAAATCACGGCAACAAGAGGATCTTAGCTTAGATAAGCTTAGAGACAAGGCTTAGAATCCACAGTCTTTAGCATTTGATAAAGCAGAAGATTGAGTCCTCAGATATAGCGGTCGATTGTGTGTTCCAAATGTTGCAGGGCTTCGACATCGAATTATGGAAGAGGCACATCATTCCCATTATTCTATTCACCCTGGTTCGACGAAGATGTACCATGATATTAAGGAGATCTATTGGTGGCACGAGATGAAGAAGGATGTTGCTGAACTTGTGGCGCAATGTCCTAACTGCCAACAGATGAAGGTTGAGCACCAAAATCCCGCTGGGCTAGTTCAGGAGATAGCCATTTTTTCTGGAAGTGGGAAGCAATTAATATGGATTTTATTACAGGGTTACCTCAATCGCGTCGCAAGTTTGACTCTATTTGGTTAATTGTTGATAGACTAACAAAATCAGCCCACGTTTTACCAGTCAGGGCTACTTTTTCGGCCGAAGACTATGCAGTGCTCTATATTAGACAGATTGTTAGGCTACACGGTATCCCAGTATCTATTATCTCTGATAGAGGAACACAATTTACCGCCAACTTCTGGAAGTCCATCCAAAAAGGACTAGGGACACATGTTAATCTTTGTACTTCCTTTCACCCTCAGATAGATGACCAGGCTGAGCGCACAATTTTGACACTCGAAGATATGTTACGGGCGTGCGCGCTAGACTTCAATGGGAGTTGGGATGACCACTTACCTCTTATAGAGTTCACATACAATAATAGTTATCATTCCAACATCGGGATGGTACCTTATGAGGCTTTGTATGGGAGAAAATGTAGATCCCCCATTGGATGGTTCGAGGTAGGCGAGTCAGGGTTGATTGGACCCGACTTAGTCCAGCAGACAGTGGATAAAGTTAAGCTCATTCGGGAGAGGCTGCTAACAACTCAAAGCCGACAGAAGTCATACTTAGATGTGCGATGAAGGGACTTAGAGTTTTACGTCGATTATTGGTATTCTTAAAAGTCTCGCCTATGAAAGGTGTTATGCGATTTGGCAAAAAGGGAAAGCATAGTCCAAGATTTATTGGGCCATACCGGATCCTTCGAAGGGTAGGGCGAGCGTCTTATGAGTTAGAATTGCCTTCGGGTCTAAAATCTGTTCATCCAGTTTTCCATGTATCGATGCTACGAATGTGTGTAGGAAACCCTTCTCAAGTTGTCCCAGTTGAGAATGTTCAGATCACAGAGGAGTTGTCCTACGAGGAAACTCAACGAAAGTGTGTAGGAGACCCTTCTCGAATTGTCCCAGTTGAGGATGTTCAGATCACAGAGGAGTTGTCCTACGAGGAAACTCCAGTTGGTATATTAGATCGGCAGATCCATAAATTGAGGACCAAAGAGGCGGCTTTGGTTAAAGTATTGTGGAGGAATAAAAATAGAGAAGAGGTGACCTGGGAAGCTGAGGATGGCATGAGGTCCAAATATCCTTATTTGTTTCATACCCCAGGGTGATGTTATATCAGTTTATATTAGGGCAATAAGGTAAGATACCTATTTGATTTTATATATATATTATTGCTTACTATTTTTGTGGTTGTCGTTGTATATCTGCTCGCACTATTGTGGTGGAGCTATAACGCTTATTTATTTATGTTGTCATGTGAGACGCCTAAATTTTGGCAACTCCTAAGAACTGAACAGCATGACTCAGATTTTTCATTCGAGGACGATTGTTTCTAAGGGGGGAAGGATGTAACACCCCGACTTTTCAAAACGTCTAAATTAACTCGTATCTTCGTGGAAAGACAAAGAGGGTGAGTAATAAATTAAAAATGATGTGTTATGTGATATTTTTAGTGTTCAAGTGTTGTATCTCAAGTTTTGAAATTAGGTAAGTGGCAAAATAAAAGTTGGCGAAAGTTACCGTATATTCCTTTATAAAGATTTGTCTGAAATTTGTGTCAAATGTCTCGAACGTTTTCTTCCAATCTATTAAGTGTTATGGTCTCCGCGAGCTATGGAATCTAAGTTCTACGAGTCTAGTTTCCAACGCATCAAACCGTTTGTTCATACGACTTTAGAATAGAGAGATATTTCTATTTTCGTGGGACTGCGCAAGCAGGCACGTGAGGTGGGGCCCTAAGTCGGTGGATTGTTACATATATCTTCTTCTTCGATCTTTTTCTTCTTTTTTAAGTTTGAAACCAGAGAAATTAGAGAAACCCATTTCTAGGATCAAGTGAAGTATAGGTTTTCTCGACTTAAGTCCTTGACGAAAGTTGTTCTACGCATTGGGCTTATCATCGTGGTATAATTTATTTTATCGATTGCCTAGCATATCACACTTTGGTGTTTGGGACAGCAAGGGTTTTGGATTATATTTTGAAGGTTTTTGAAGCGTATTACGACCTTTAAGATCGAGGTAAGACCCTTCTTTCATCGACTCTAGCTTTTATAATCAGCAAATAGCAATTTGCGATGGAAATACATATTATTTTATTTTTGGCATTTGATTATGGTCCTACCTTGTTGTAGTAACGAGGGTGTATTGAGTAAAAGTCATTAGGCCACGTGAATTTAGCAAAAAAGGTATGTTAAGGCTATTCCCTACTTACGGCATGTTTCCTTAAATCTTAGAAGCAATGTATTTGGGTTGTTATCCTTGATATACTTGTAGCCGTGATTGTTGATTGTTGGGTGCTGGAGTTGATATAATACTCCTTTGTCGGGAATCTTATTCAGTTAGTAGCGTCCCTATGTTGGACACGACTTAGAGGCTATTTGTATAGGTTGCTTATAACTAAAATGCTCTCTTTTAGCGGTTGAATTGTTATTATTGCCGTTGGGGTTATTGTGGTTAGCTGCAGGAATGTGATTTATGCCTAGAAGGGCAATGTTCTGCCTACGGGGTATATGGATTCCTAATAGGGCTATGAGTTGCCTACGGGGCTATATTGTGCCTAGAAGGGCTATGAGTTGCTTACAGGGATATATTGACGCCTAAAAAGGCTATATGCTTTCTACAGGGCCATGTTGTTGCCTAAGAGGGCTATGAGTTATCTATAAGCTACGTTGATGCCAAAGAGAGCTATGTGCTACCTACGATGCTATATTAATGCCTAAGAGGGCTATGTGACTGCCTACGGGGCTAGGGGACTACTTATAGGGGTATTTAGGCTAATTGGCACCTTCCGGGCTTATGGGGGACTAAGTAGGTGGTCTTGTGTGCTGTTTGTACCTTTTGAGCTTATGGGGGCTTGGTTAGGTTGTTGTTTTATTATTTTTGATAAGTTTAGATTTAGGAGCAGATCAGTACACTTATCTTATCCTTGATTTATTTATTGGATTATTCAAGTATATTAGGATACCTCATTATAGTCTATTGCCTTTCATACTCTATACATTATTTTGTACTGACGCCCTATGGCCTTGGGGGCGCTGCATTCATGAATGCAGGTCCTGACAGACGACTGAGTAGACCTCCTTAGCAGCAGAATTGACTTTTATCCGGTTGGCTAGCCCTTTCCTCCGGAGCTGCCAGAGTTGGGAGGTTTGTTAACTTTTGTCGTATATATCTTTATGGGTAAGCTGGGGCCCTGTCCCTCCAATCTTTACTACTCTCAGAGGCTTGCAGACTAGTGTGTGGGGTTTATAGCTACGTTATGGCCATGCTGGCCTATGTTGTTGGTTTGCGGAAGCTTGTGAGCTGTATGATGTATTGTATTGATATATACCTGCTTTTAGTTTTGGTATAGATATCATGGTGGCCTCGAAGGCCCAATCAGGACTTCTGTGCTAGTTTGCTATTTATTTATATGATCTCCTGCGAGTAGCTGTTTCTTTTGTAGATCAGTTGACAGGGGCCTTGCCGGCCGATGTCTTAGTTTTAAGACCAGATATACTTGTTTGATTTCTTGATTGCGTGTGGCTGCCATGCACTAGTAGCAAATGGTTCAGCA
>NW_006239351.1:428244-428377 GCF_000226075.1 Solanum tuberosum
AAACTTGGTATCAGAGCAACGTCGTATCCTAGGGATTCTGCAAGCCATGTCTAGTAGAGTCTTGTTTAGAAATGTGTTGTGCACCACATTCGATAAGCAAGAAGCTACCGGGCATGTTAGAATGACTATCCTT
>NW_006239351.1:428544-439369 GCF_000226075.1 Solanum tuberosum
TGTGGAGGTGTCCCATTGTGAGACCCAAGGGGAGACATCTTCTCTGCCCCCTATAGCTTCTCCACAGCTTCAGGAGCCTCCGAGGGCTACGGGGCTTCCGGCTCCCCCAGCAGTACCACCTCTAGTTCCTCCTCTTCTATCTTATCAGGATTTCAAGAGTGCAGTATATATGTTAGCACAGTTAGTAGCTGCACAGTGCCACCCAGTTGCGCCAGATATTGCCGGACCTTTTGAAGGGCCCGGAAGTTCGAGAGTTCATGAATTTCTTGCCTTGAATCCTCCACAGTTTACAGGGACAGATAGCAGAGAAGACCCTCAACCCTTTGTTGATCAGCTTCATAGGATCTTCAGAGTTATGCATGCCTCAGCGACTGAGTCACTTAAGTTAGCAACATTTCGATTGCGTGATGTTGCAGTATTGTGGTATGCAAGTTGGGAGAGATCTAGGGGAGAAGATACATCTCTACCCATTTGGGATAGATTTACAGAAGCTTTCATAGATCACTATTTGCCTCGAGAGATTAGGGAGAGCCGGGTGGACCAGTTTCTAAATCTCTGACAAGGTGGTATGAGTGTCCGAGAGTACGGGCTGAGATTTGATTCATTCGCTAGATATCCACCAGCATTTGTTGATACGATGCATGACAGGGTACGCAGATTTGTGGGAGGGCTTAACTCAGACTATATCGAGGCTTGCTCTACCGCAATGCTAAATAATTATATGGATATCTCACGGATTTAGGCCTTTGTACAGGGCATAGAGGATCACCGACATCTACAGTATACTAGTGAGAGGGTCGAGAGAGAGAGATACAGAAAAGGGCTAGGCCCGCTGTTTCGCAGGGAGATTTTTAGGGAGGTCCCAGACCCCAAGATTTCATTAGGCCACCTAGACCTCCACCACAACAGTTCCAGGGTAGTAGATTTGATCATCAGGAACAGTGAGGCATAGGTGAGGGTTCACGAGCATCAGACTTGCAACAACAAAGGGGTTCAGGCCAGGCTAGGACATCCCCGCCGCGTTGCATTACTTACGGTAGGATGCATTTCGGGAGGTGCAGATAGGGTTCCACAAGTTGTTATTCATGTGGACTGTAGGGGCATGGGTGGAGAAACTGCCCTACCATAGGTCAGGGTAATACAGGACAGTCGACCAGGTCAGCAGTAGGTTCCTCCTCATCAGCACAGTCTACAGGGCGTGGAGCCCATACTTCAGCACGTAGGGGTAGAGGCAGAAGTAGAGAGGGAGAATCTAGTTCTGGTAGTGGGCAGAACCGTACATATTCATTAACCGGCCGACAAGACTCAGAGTCATCACTAGATGTTGTGACAAATACATTGATTGTTTGTTCCCATTGTATTTATGCTTTGATAGATCCTAGATCTACTTTGTATTATGTTACTCCATTTATTGCGGGGAGGTTATGTATAGTAGCAGAGTCATTAGATCAACCCTTTATTGTATCTACACCAGTTGGTGAGTTTACTATTGCCAAGAGAGTCTATCAAGGTTTCACGGTAGAAATTATCGACCGTCAAACCTCTGTAGACCTGGTAGAATTAGAGATGGTTGATTTTGACGTCATTATGGGTATGAACTGGTTAGCATCTTGTTATGTTAGTGTTGAGTGCCGGACAAAGATTGTTAGATTTCAGTTTCCAGGAGAGGCAGTTCGGGAATGGAAAGGTGATAAAGCAATGCCGAAATGTAGGTTTATTTCCTATCTTAAGGCAAGGAGGCTGATTACCAAGGGTTGTATTGATCATCTTGTTCACGTTCATGATATCGATGCAGAACCACCGACTCTTCAGTCTATTCCGGTAGTTAATGAGTTTCTAGATGTATTTCCAGACGAACTCCCTGGTATCCCTCCAGAACGGGAAATTGATTTTGCTATTAATATGCTACTAAGTACACAACCCATATCTATCCCTCCTTATAGAATGGTTCCTGCTGAGCTAAAGAAGTTGAAGGATCAGCTGAAAGACTTTCTAGATAAAGGCTTTATTAGGCCTAGTGTTTCACCATGGGGTGCACCAGTGTTGTTCGTAAAGAAGAAAAATGGCTCACTAAAAATGTGTATCGATTACCGACAACTGAATAAGGCAACAAAAAGAATAAGTATCCCCTTCCGAGGATAGATGATTTGTTTGATCAATTACAAGGTGCTAAGTGTTTCTCAAAGATTGATTTAAGATCAGGGTACCACCAGATACGAGTTTGGGAGAAAGACGTTCCAAAAACAGCTTTTAGAACTAGATATGGACATTTTGAGTTCTTGGTAATGTCTTTTGGATTAACTAATGCCCCAGCAGTGTTCATGGACCTGATGAATAGTATATTCAGGCCGTATCTAGACTTGTTTGTGATTGTTTTTATTAATGATATTCTGGTGTATTCACGATGAAAAGATGAGCATGCAAATCATCTGCGAGCAGTCTTTCAGGTTCTTCGAGACCGAGAACTTTATGCAAAGTTTTCTAAGAGTGAGTTCTGGTTAGACTCTGTAGCTTTCTTAGGCCATATTATATCAGATGCAGGCATTGTGGTTGATACACAAAAGATTGAGGCTGTAAAGACTTGGCCCAGACCCGACTCCGACTGAGGTTCGTAGTTTCTTAGGGTTAGCTCGGTACTGCAGAAGTTTTGTAGAGCGATTTTCTTCAATGTCAGTCCCATTAACGAAGATGACTTAAAAAGCAGCTAAGTTCCAGTGGACTGAGGCTTGCGAGGACAGTTTCCAGGAGCTGAAGGACAGGTTGACATCAGCACCAGTTGTTGCATTACCAGACGGTTCAGAAGGCTATGTGGTGTATTGTGATGCTTCTGGTGTTAGGTTAGGATGTGTTCTAATGCAACATGGTAAGGTTATCATATATGCTTCAAGGCAGTTGAGGAAGCATGAGAAGAACTATCCGACCCACGATTTAGAGTTGGCTGCAGTTGTGCATGCTTTAAAGTTCTGGAGACACTATTTTTATGGCATTCATGTTGACATCTTCACAGATCATAAGAGCGTTTAATATATATTTAGATAGAAGGAGTTAAATTTGCGAAAACGTCGATGGCTTGAGTTACTGAAAGACTACGACGTGGATATTTTATATCATCCAGGAAAGGCGAATGTGGTAGCCGATGCCCTCAGTCAAAAATCTATGGGTAGTTTATCCCACTTAGGTGTTGAGAAGCAGGAGCTAGCGACGAGAGTTTCATCAGTTAGCTAGCTTAGGAGTCAGATTGTTAGAGGTAGACGATAGTGGGGTCACAATTCAGGATACAACCGTATCACCTCTAGTTGTAGAAGTAAAATCACGGTAACAAGAGGATCTTAGCTTAAAGAAGCTTAGAGCTAAGGCTCAGGATCCACAGTCTTTTGCATTTGATATAGCAGAAGATGGAGTCCTCAGATATAGCGGTCGATTGTGTTTTCCAAATGTTGCAAGGCTTCGACATCGAAATATGGAAGAGGCACATCATTCCCGTTATTCTATTCACCCTGGTTCGACGAATATGTACCATGATATTAAGGAGATCTATTGGTGGCACGGGATGAAGAAGGACGTTTCTGAATTTGTGGCACAATGTTCTAACTGCCAACAGGTGAAGGTTGAGCACCAAAATCCCGATGGGATAGTTCAAGAGATAGCCATTTCTTTGTGGTAGTGGGAAGCAATTAATATAGATTTTATTACAGGGTTACCTCAATCGCGTCGCAAGTTTGACTCTATTTGGGTAATTGTTGATAGACTAACAAAATCAGCCCACTTTTTACCAGTCAGGGCTACTTTTTCAGCCGATGATTATGCACGGCTCTATATTAGAGAGATTGTTAGGCTACACGGTATCCCAGTATCTATTATCTCTGATAGAGGAACAAAATTTACCACCAACTTCTGGAAGTCCTTCCATAAAGGACTGGGGACACAGGATAATCTTAGTACTACCTTTCACCCTCAGACAGATGGCCAGGCTGAGCGCACAATTTTGACACTCGAAGATATGTTACGGGCGTTGCGCGCTAGACTTCAAGGGGAGTTGGGATGATCACTTACCTCTTATAGAGTTCACATACAATAATAGTTATCATTCTAGCATCGGGATGGCACCTTATGAGGCTTTGTATGGGAGAAAATGTAGATCCCCCATTGGATGGTTCGATGTAGGTGAGTCAGGGTTGATTGGACCCGACTTAGTCCAGCAGATAGTGGATAAAGTTAAGCTCATTCGAGAGAGGCTGCTAACAGCTCAAAGCCGACAGAAGTCATACTCAGATGTGCGACGAAGGGACTTAGAGTTTTACGTCGATGATTGGGTATTCTTAAAAGTCTCGCCTATGAAAGGCGTTATGTGATTTGGAAAAAAGGGAAAGCATAGTCCAAGATTTATTGGGCCATACCGGATCCTTCGAAGGGTAGGACGAGTGGCTTATGAATTAGAATTGCCTTCGGGGCTAAAATCTGTTCATCCAGTTTTCCATGTATCGATGCTACAGAAGTGTGTAGGAGACCCTTCTAGAGTTGTCCTAGTTGAGGATGTTCAGATCACAGAGGAGTTGTCCTACGAGGAAATTTTAGTTGCTATATTAGATCGGCAGGTCCATAAATTGAGGACCAAAGAGGTTGGTTTCGGTTAAAGTATTGTGGAGGAATAAAAAATAGAGAAGAGGTGACCTAGGAAGCTGAGGATGGCATGAGGTCCAAAATATCCTCACTTGTTTCATACCCCAGGGTGATGTTATATCAGTTTATATTAGGGCAGTAAGGTAAGATACCTATTTGATTTTATATTTATATTATTGCATATTAGTATTGTGGTTGTCGTTGTATATCTGCTCGCACTGTTGTGGTGGAGCTATAACGCTTATCTATTTATGTTGTCATGTGAGACGCCTAAAATTTGGCTACTCCTAAGAACTGAACAGCGTGACTCAGATTTTTCATTCGAGGATGAATGTTTCTAAGGGGGGAAGGAAGTGTTCAAGTGTTGTATCTCAAGTTTTGAAGTTAGGTAAGTGGCAAAATAAAAGTTGGCGAAAGTTACCGTAAATTCCTTTTTAAAGATTTGTCTGAAATTTGAGTCAAATGTCTCAGACGTTTTCTCCCAATCTATTAAGATTTATGGTACCCGCAAGCTATGAAATCGAAGGTCTACGAGTCTAGTTTCCAACGCATCAAACCGTTCAGTCATACAACTTTAGAATAGAGAGATATTTGCATTTTCGTGGGACTGCGCAAGCAGGCACGTGAGGTGGGGCCCTAGGTCGGTGGAAAGTTGTATATATCTTCTTCTTCGAATTTTTTCTTCATTTTAAGCTAAATATACAAAGAAAACATAGAAACCCATTTTTAGGATCAAGTGAAAGGTATAATTTGTTTTATCGATTTCGTAGCATATCACACTTTAGTGTTGGGACAGCAAGGGTTTGGATATATTTAAAGGTTTTGAAGCGTATTATGACCTTCAGATCGAGGTAAGACCCTTCTTTCATCGACTCTAGCCTTTATAAGCAGCAAATTCATATATTTTTGGCATTTGATTATGGTCCTACCTTGTTGTAGTATCGAGGGAGTATTGAGTAAAAGTCGTTAGGCCACGTGAATTTAGCAAAAAAGGTATGTTAAGGCTATTCCTTACCTATGGAATGTTTCCTTAAAGCTATGAAGCAATGTATTTGGGTTGTTATCCTTGATATACTTGTAGCCATGATTGTTGATTGTTGGCTGCTCGAGTTGATATAATCCTCCCTTGTCGGGATTCTTATTCAGTTAGTAGCGTCCCTATGTTGGACACGACTCAGAGGCTATTTGTATAGGTTGCTTATAACTAAATTGCTCACTTTTAGCGGTTGGATTGTTATTATTGCCGTTGGGGTTATTGTAGTTAGCTGAAGGAATGTGATTTATGCTTAGAAGGGCTATGTTCTGCCTACAGGGCTATATGGATGCCTAACAGGGCTATGAGTTTCCTACTGGGCTATATTGTGCCTAGATGGGCTATTAGTTGCATACAGGGATATATTGACGCCTAAGAAGGCTATATACTTTCTACAGGGCCATGTTGTTGCCTAAGAGGGCTATGAGTTGTCTATAAGCTACGTTGATGCCGAAGAGAGCTATGTGCTACCTACGGGGCTATATTAATGCTTAAGAGGGCTATGTGACTGCCTACGGTGTTAGGGGACTACTGATAGGGGTATATAGGCTGATTGGCACCTTTCGGGCTTATGGGGGCCTGAGTAGGTGGTCTTGTGTACTGTTTGTACCTGTCGAGCTTATGGGGGTTTGGTTAGGTTGTTGTTTTCTTATTTTTGATAAGTTTAGATTTAGGAGCAGGTCAGTACACATATCTTATCCTTGAATTATTTATTGGATTATTCAAGTATATTAGGATGCCTCATCATAGTATATTGCCTTTCATACTCTGTACATTATTTTATACTGACGCCCCATGGCCTTGGGGGTGCTGCATTCATGCATGCAGGTCCTGACATACGTCTGAGTAGACCTCCTCAGCAGTAGGATTGACTTTTATCCGGTTGGCTAGCCCTTTTCCTCTGGAGCTGCCAGAGTTGGGAGGTTTGCTAACTTTTGCTGTATATATCTTTATGGGTAGGCTGGGGTCTGTCCCACCAATATTTACTACTCTTAGAGGCTTGCAGAGTAGTGAGTGGGGTTTATAGCTACGTTATGGCCATGCTGGCCTATGTTGTTGGTTTGCAGAAGCTTGTGAGCTGTATGATATATTGTATTGATATATACCTGCTTTTAGTTTTGGTATAGATATCATGGTGGCCTCGAAGGCCCAATTAGGACTTCTGTGCTAGTTGCATATTTATTTATATGATCTCCTGGTAGTAGCTGTTTCTTTTATAGATCAGTTGACAGGGGCCTTGCCGGCCGATGGCTTAGTTTTAAGCCGAGATATACTTGTTTGATTTCTTGATTTACGTGTGGTTGCCATGCTCTAGTAGCAAATGGTTCAGCAGGGTCGGCTCGAGCCTGAGTTTTGGCATTAGGAACCAGTTGCGCCGCTCGAGTTTGGGGCGTGACAAACTTGGTATCAGAGCAACATCGTATCCTAGGGAGTTTGCAGGCCATGTCTAGTAGAGTCTTGTTTATAAATGTGTTGTGCACCACATTCGATAAGCAAGAAGCCACCGGGCATGTTAGAATGACTATCCTTCTTTTGCTCACCTCGTGCTATAGAGCGGTGTCTTAAGGGTTGAGGTTTCTGGCTTATGTTGATACTTGTATGCAGATAGAGATGACTGACACTAGACAAACCACAACTAGTCAGCGGCTAGATACAACTGCAAGCGAGGGTACCGGCAAAGTACCACAGGTGGAGGTGGCCCATTGTGAGACCTAGGGGGAGACATCTTCTCTGCCCCCTATAGCTTCTCCACAGCTTCAGGAGCCTCCGAGAGCTACAGGACTTCCGGCTCCACCAGCAGTACCCTCTGGTTCCTCCTATTCCATCTGATCAGGATTTCAAGAGTGCAATATATATGTTAGGACAGTTAGTAGCTGCACAGTACCAACCAGTTACACCAGATATTGCCGGACCTTCTGAAGGGCCCGAAAGTTTGAGAGTTCGTGAATTTCTTGCCTTGAATCCTCCACAGTTTATAGGGACAGATCGCAGAGAAGACCCTCAGCACTTTGTTGATCAGCTTCATAGGATCTTCAGAGTTATACATGCCACAGCGACTGAGTCAGTTGAGTTAGTAGCATTTCGATTGCGTGATATTGCAGTATTGTGGTATGAAAGTTGGGAGAGATCTAGGGGAGAAGATACATCTCTACCCACTTGGTATAGCTTTACAGAAGATTTCATAGATCACTCTTTGCCTCGAGATATTAGGGATGGCCGAGTGGACCAGTTTCTAAATTTCCGACAAGGTGGCATGAGTGTCCGAGAGTACGGGCTGAGATTTGATTCATTGGTTAGATATCCACCAGCATTTGTTGAGACATTAGATCGACCCTCTATTGTATCTACACCAGTTGGTGAGTCTACAATTGCCAAGAGAGTCTATCGAGGTTGCACGGTAGAAATTATCGACTGTCAGACCTCTGTAGACCTGGTAGAATTAGAGATGGTTGATTTTGACGTCATTATGGGTATGGACTGGTTAGCATCTTGTTATGCTATTGTTGAGTGCCGGACAAAGATTGTTAGATTTCACTTTCCAGGAGAGGCAGTTCGGGAATGGAAAGGCGATAAAGCAACGCCTAAATGTAGGTTAATTTCCTATCTTAAGGAAAGGAGGATGATTACCAAGGGTTGTATTTATCATCTTGTTCACGTTCATGATATAGATGCAGAACCACCGACTCTTCAGTCTATTCCGGTAGTTAATGAGTTTCTAGATGTATTTCCAGATGAACTCCCTGGTATCCCTCCAGAACGGGAAATTGATTTTGCTATCGATATGCTACCAAGTACACAACCCATATCTATCCCTCCTTATAGAATGGCTCCTGCTGAGCTAAAGGAGTTGAAGGATCAGCAGTATATATTTTAGGACAGTTAGTATATGTTAGGACAGTTAGTAGTTGCACAGTGCCAACCAGTTGCGCCAGATATTGCCGGACCTTCTGAAGGGCCCGGAAGTTCGAGAGTTCGTGAATTTCTTTCCTTGAATCCTCCACAGTTTACAGGGACAGATCGCAAAGAAGACTCTCAGCACTTTGTTGATCAGCTTCATAAGATCTTCAGAGTTATGCATGCCTCAGCGACTGAGTCAGTTGAGTTAGCAGCATTTCGATTGCGTGATGTTGCAGTATTGTGGTATGAAAGTTGGGAGAGATCTAGAGGAGAAGATACATCTCTACCCACTTGGGATAGCTTTACAGAAGCTTTCATAGATCACTATTTGCCTCGAGAGATTAGGGATGGCCGGGTGGACCAGTTTCTAAATCTCCGACAAGGTGGCATGAGTGTCCGAGAGTACGTGATGAAATTTGATTCATTGGCTAGATATCCACCAGCATTTGTTGATACGATGCATGATAGGGTATGCAGATTTGTGGGAGGGCTTAACTCAGACTATATCGAGGCTTGTTCTACCGCTGCGCTAAATGATAATATTAATATCTCGCGGATTCAGGCCTTCGCACAGGGCATAGAGAATCACCGACATCTACAGTATACGAGTGAGAGGGTCGACAGAGAGAGACAGAAGAGGGCTAGGCCCGCTGGTTTGCAGGGAGATTTTCATGGTGGTCCCAGACCCGATATTTTATTAGGCCACCTAGACCTCAACCACAGCAGTTCCAGGGTAGTAGATTTGATCATCAGGAACAGTCAGGCTCAGGTGAGGGTTCACGAGCATCAGACTTGCAGCAACAGAGGGGTTTAGGCCAGGCTAGGACATCCCCGCCGCGTTGCATTACTTGCAGTAGGATGCATTTCGGGATGTGCAGATAGGGTTCCACACGTTGTTATTCTTGTGGACAGGAAGGCCATGGGTGGAGAAATTGCCCTACCATAGGTCAGGGTGGTACAGATCAGTTGACCAGGTCAGCAGTAGGTTCCTCTTCATCAGCACAGTCTACAGGGCGTGGAGCCCATACTTCAGCACGTAGGGGTAGATGCAGAGGTAGAGAAGGAGAATCTAGTTCTGGTAGTGGGCAGAACCGTACATATTCATTAACCGACCGACAAGACTGAGAGTCATCACTAGATGTTGTGACAGGTAGATTGATTGTTTGCTCTTATTGTGTTTATGCTTTGATAGATCCTGGATCTACTTTGTCTTATGTTACTCCATTTATTGCGGGGAGGTTATGTATAGTAGCAGAGTCATTAGATCGACCCTCTATTGTATCTACACCAATTGGTGAGTCTACTATTGCCAAGAGAGTCTATCGAGGTTGCACGGTAGAAATTATCGACTGTCAGACCTCTGTAGACCTGGTAGAATTAGAGATGGTTGATTTTGACGTCATTATGGGTATGGACTGGTTAGCATCTTGTTATGCTAATGTTGAGTGCCAGACAAAGATTGTTAGATTTCACTTTCCAGGAGAGGCAGTTCGGGAATGGAAAGGCGATAAAGCAACGCCAAAATGTAGGTTAATTTCCTATCTTAAGGCAAGGAGGATGATTACCAAGGGTTGTATTTATCATCTTGTTCACGTTCATGATATAGATGCAGAACCACCGACTCTTCAGTCTATTCTGGTAGTTAATGAGTTTCTAGATGTATTTCCAGACAAACTCCCCTGGTATCCCTCCAGAACGGGAAATTGATTTTGCTATCGATATGCTACCAAGTACACAACCCATATCTATCCCTCCTTATAGAATGGCTCCTGCTGAGCTAAAGGAGTTGAAGGATCAGCTGAAAGACTTGCTAGATAAAGGATTTTATTAGGCCTAGTGCTTCACCATGGGGTGCACCAGTGTTGTTCGTGAGGAAGAAAGATGGCTCACTTAGAATGTGTATCGATTACCGACAACTGAATAAGGCAACAATAAAGAATAAGTATCCCCTTCCGAGGATAGATGATTTGTTTGATCAATTACTAGGTGCTAAGTGTTTCTCAAAGATTGATTTAAGATCAGGGTACCACCAGATACGAGTTCGGGAGAAAGACGTTCCAAAAAACAGCTTGTAGAACTAGATATGGACATTTTGAGTTCTTGGTAATGTCTTTTGGATTAACTAATGCCCCAGCAGTGTTCATGGACCTGATGAATAGTATATTCAGGCCGTATTTAGACTTGTTTGTGATTGTATTTATTGATGATATTTTGGTGTATTCACAGTCAAAAGCTGAGCATGCAAATCATCTGCGAGCAATCCTTCAGGTTCTT
>NW_006239351.1:439615-445142 GCF_000226075.1 Solanum tuberosum
TACGGTTCAGAAGGTTATGTGGTGTATTGTGATGCTTCTGGTGTTGGGTTAGGATGTGTTCTAATGCAACATGGTAAGGTTATCGTATATGCTTCAAGGTAGTTGAGGAAGCATGAGAAGAACTATCCGACCCACGATTTAGAGTTGGCTGCAGTTGTGCATGCGTTAAAGATCGTGAGACACTATTTGTATGGCGTTCATGTTGACATTTTCACAGATCATAAGAGCGTTCAATATATATTTAGATAGAAGGAGTTAAATTTGCGACAACGTCGATGGCTTGAGTTAGTGAAAAACTACGACGTAGATATTTTATATCATCTAGGAAAGGCGAATGTGGTAGCCGATGCCCTCAGTCAAAAATCGATGGGTAGTTTATCCCACTTAGGTGTTGAGAAGCTGGAGCTAGCGCGAGAGCTTCATCAGTTAGCTAGCTTAGGAGTTAGATTGTTAGAGGCAGACGATAGTGGGGTAACAATTCAGGATACAGCCGTATCATCTCTAGTTGTAGAAGTAAAATCACGGCAACAAGAGGATCTTAGCTTAGAGAAGCTTAGAGCCAAATCTCAGGATCCACAGTCTTTAGAATTTGATATAGCAGAAGATGGAGTCCTCAGATATAGCGGTCGATTGTGTGTTTCAAATGTTGCAGGGCTTCGACATCGAATTATGGAAGAGGCATATCATTCCCGTTATCTGATGCATGCAGGCCTTGGTTGATGCTGTCTGCCGTTGGCCGACGTTGCTTGACCGATGCGCAAATGCCGCTTTCGATGCGTGTTGGCGTTGACTGATGCCGTATGCCGTTGGTTGATGTCGCCTGTCCGATGCGTGTAGGATTTGGCTGATGTCGCCTGGCCCAGACGTGGAATGCCCGTGCTGCCTACATAGACACATATGGCCCTTGACATCTTACTTGGATTTAAAATCACCCCAAACATCGTGGAAAACCTCTTATTAGTCCCTTAGCATGTCATTAGAAATGAGAAATGAACCCAACATCACGAAAAACCTCGCAATAAGTTATCGTTATTGAACAAGTGTTTGATCGACATAGAACGTATAGTTCAACACATAGTAGTAAAGTAGTAAATTTCATGGACCATGTTATTCTCGGAACTTATATTTCAACAGTTACTGGTTTTTTTCCTTCCAAGGATGCAAGCATGACATAAGCCTCTCATTTGAAATGTTAGAAATAGTTGGATTTGAGGTTGGGAGAGGAGGAAGGTGGGGAGGACGAATCGGAGTGACAAAGTGTTGTATCTCAGTGGATCGTGGCAGCAAGGCTACTTTTCCACTTACAATACCTCGTCGCATATTTATGTCTTCTGCAAAGGATACTACTCACCGCTCGATGGAAATTGTACTTCAAGGGGGTCACCGCGATGCTTCCGTCGCGGTTACTTAGCCAACAAAACGTTCACTTGGGGGCTAAAGGCCCCTACTGCGGATCGGTAAACGGACGGCGATCGCATGCGTCGCTTCTTTCCCGGATTCTGACTTAGAGGCGTTCAGTCATAATCCAGCATAAGGTAGCTTCTTGCCACTGGATTTTCAACCAAGCGGGATGACAAATTATGTGAATCAACGCTTTCTCTCTTACTAGGTTTAATTACTATTGCGACACTGTCATCAGTAGGGTAAAACTAATCTATCTCACGATGGTCTAAACCCAGCTCACGTTCCCTATTGGTGGGTGAACAATCTAACACTTGGTGAAATTTGCTTCACAATGATAGGAAGAGCCGACATCGAAGGATCAAAAATAAATTTCACTATATAGCTTGGCTTCCACAAGCTAGTTATCCTTGTGGTAACTTTTCTGAGACCTCCAGCTTAGAATTCCGAAGGTCTAAAAGATCGTTATGCCACGCATCCACGATTCGTATTCGTACTGGAAATCAGAATCAAACGAGCTTTTATCCTTTTGATCCACACGATTTTTCTATTTTTGTTGAGCTTATCTTAGGACACCTGCGTTATGTTTTAACAGATGTGCCAACCCAGCCAAACTCCCCACTTGACATTGTCTTCCCCCCGGATCGACCCGCAAAGCGAGCCTTGGGCCCAAAAAGAGGGGTAGTCCCCCTCTTCCGATTCATGGAATAAGTAAAATAACGTTAAAAGTAGTGGTATTTCACTTTCGCCTTTCAACTCCGACTTGTACTACACCTCTCAAGACATTTCATAAAGTCGGACTAGATTCAAGCTCAAAAGGGTCTTCTTTCCCCAATGACTCTGCCAAACATGTTCCCTTGGCTATGGTTTCGCTGGATATTAGACAGGGACAGTGGGAATCTTATTAATACATTCATACGCATCACTAATTAGATGAAGAGGTATTTGGCTACCTTAAGAGAGTTATAGTTACTCCGGCCGTTTACCCCCGCATGGTTGAATTTCTTCACTTTGACATTCAGAGCACTTTACAAAAATCACATTACGTAAACATCCGTTGGGACCATCGCAATGCTTTGTTTTAATTAAATAGTCGAATTCCCCTTGTCCGTACCAGTTCTGAGTTGGCTGTTTGACTCCCGGGGAAGGCCCCCAAAAGAACCGTCCCAGTCCGTCCCTCGGCCGGCACACGTCGTCCCACTATTTCCGCGGGATCAGCTCATGCAGTTCACCGACAGCCAGTGGGTTCGGTACTAGGAACCCCATGCCAAACCCTTCGAGCCAATTCTTTTCACGAAACTACAGATCTATTTTGCCGACCTTACTTGCGTACATTGTTCCATCAACCAGAGGTTGTTCACCTTGGAGACCTGATGCAGTTATGAGAACGACCTAGCGTGGACGACATTAGGTCCTCTGGATTTTCAAGGGTCGCCGGGAGCGCCCCAGAGACCACGTGACGTGTGGTGCTCTTCCAGCCGCTGGACCCTACCTTCGGCAGGCCGATTCCATGGTGGGCATGCTGTTAAACAGAAAAGACAACCCTTCCCGAAGCTCCCACCGATGTTTGCCGACTTTCTAACTTTGTCGTCAACCGCCACGTTCCGGTTCAGAAATATTAACCTGATTCCCTTTCGGAGTATGCGCGAAACGCGCTATCTGTCGGGGTTTCCCCGACCCATAGGATCGACTAACCCATATGCTAGTGCCGTTCACATTGAACCTTTTGCCTTTTCGGCCTTCAAAGTTCTCAAATGAATATTTGCTACTACCACCAAGATCTACACAGACCGCTGCTCCGCACAGGCTCATGCCCAAGGTTTAGTAGCGACCGCCATTCCCTCTAACTCATCGGAGTCTGGCACTTACACCGACTGCTAAGTGTAGGTCGCGCGCTTAAGTGCTCATCCATATTCGGGGATAGTTTACTCGGCATGTGAGTTGGTACACACTCCTTAGCGTAGTTTGACTTCCATGACCACTTTCCTGCTATCTTAATCAACCAACATGATCTTGGTTAGAATGCAGTTTGGAACCATAAGCCGGCTTTCGGTTCATCCCTCATCGCCAGTCCAGTTTTCCAAAAATAGCCCACGTAGAGCTCTTGATTCATTGGTGCAACTCAACAAAGCAGTCACGTCGTCTTTCTGATTTAAAATTTGAAAATAGGTCAGGGTGTTGCGCCCATAAAGCCTCAAATCATTGGCTTTACCCGATAGAACTCGCACCCGAGCTCTAGCTATTCTGAGGGAAACTTCGAAGGGAACTAGCTACTAGACGGTTCAACTATTCTTTCTCCCCTATACCCAAGTCAGATGAACTATTTGCACGTCAGTATCGCAACGGGCCTCCACTAGCGTATGCTTTGGCTTCGCCCTGCTCAGGCATAGTTCACCATCTTTCGGGTCACAGCAGGTATGCTCACACTCGAACCCTTCTCAGAAGATCAAGGTCGGTCGGCGGTTCACCCCTCAGGAGGATCCCACAAATCAGATTCTTTATGCCTTACGAATTTACTATCCCGCTGACTCGGACACATGTCAGACTCCTTGGTCCGTGTTTTAAGACGGATCGAATGGGGAGCCCACAGCCAGTGTCCGGAGCACACAGATGTGGAAGCACGACAGAAGAGCGCTCTTCGTACCAAAATCAAGGAGACGACATTCCACGGGCATATCAAAAGACCGGGCTTTGATCGCCCCCTAATCCATGCTGGTCCAAGCCCCGAGTAGATCGGCGAACCAGCTCGTCACCGGTCCACATCCAACCAGGGTGCATCGTTAGTTTCCATCTGCTTCCCTTTCGATAATTTCAAGCACTCTTTGACTCTCTTTTCAAAGTCCTTTTAATCTTTCCCTCGTGGTACTTGTTCATTATCGGTCTCTCGCTTGTATTTAGCCTAGAATGAAATTCACCACCCGATTTTGGTTAAATTCCCAAATAGCCCGACTCATAGACGGCTCCTCGTCGTGTGGCAAGGTCCAGGGACAACGGGGCTGTCACCTTCTTTGGCGCCCCCTTCCAGGGGACATGGGCCCGATCCTCCGCTGAGGACGCTTTTCCAGAATACAATTCAGACGATGGAGCCACTCGATTCTAAGGTTGGTCTATTCCCGATTAGCTCCCCGTTACTAAGGGAATCCTTCTAAGTTTATTTTCCTCCGCTTATTGATATGCTTAAACTCAGCGGGTAATCTTGCCTCCCCTGGGGTCACGGTTAGAGCGTTTAAGTCAGCGATTGAAGGGTCTGGGAATCAGGACACACGACAGGTTGTAGCCGTGACAAAAAGAGAGAGTGAGTTTCAACCACCACTTGTCGCGAATGTAATAAGAACGAAATCCTATAATTTTATCCAATGCTAATGTATACAGAGTGTAGGCTGCTTTGAGCACTCTAATTTGTTCAAAGTAAAAGTGCCAGAGGCACAACCTAGCCAATTAAGGCCAGGAGCGCATCACCGACAGAAGGGACGAGATGACCGGTGCACACCTAGGACGGACCGACTGGCCCATCCCAAAGTCCAACTACGAGCTTTTTAATTACAACAACTTAAATATACGCTATTGGAGCTAGAATTACCGCGACTGCTAGCACTTGACTTGCCCTCCAATGGATCCTCATTGAGGGATTTAGATTGTACTCATTCCAATTACCAAACTAGTAGTGCGCGGTACTGTTATTTATTGTTACTACCTCCCTGTGTCAGAATTGGGTAATTTTCGCACCTACGACCTTCCTTGGATATGGTAGCCGTTTCTCAGGCTCCCCCTCCGAAATCGAACCCTAATTCTCCATCACCTGTCACTACCATGGTAGGCCACTATCCTACCATCGAAAGTTGATAGGGCAGAAATTTGAATGATGCATCACCGTCTCGATGGTCGGGCGATCCGTCGAGTTAATATGAATCATCACGACAATGGGCAAATCCCGCTTAGACCTATGGACCGTGGGTCGTTCCATCGATTGAAGTCCACATAATTTTGACCAACTACTGAGCAAAAGTGGTAGACCACGAGCCTTCATTCCTTGACGGATAATGAGTTGCCTACAAGGCTATATTGACGCCTAAGAAAGCTATATGCTTTTTACAGGGCCATGTTGTTGCCTAAGAGGGCTATGAGT
>NW_006239351.1:445242-459727 GCF_000226075.1 Solanum tuberosum
CCGTTATGGCCATGCTGGCCTATGTTGTTGGTTTGCGAAAGCTTGTGAGCTGTATAATGTATTGTATTGATATATACCTGCTTTTAGTTTTGGTATAGATATCATAGTGGCCTCGACGGCCCAATCAGGACTTCTGTGCTAGTTGGCTATTTATTTATATGATCTCTTGGGAGTAGCTGTTTCTTTTATAGATCAGTTGACAGGGGCCTTGCCGGCTGATGTCTTAGTTTTAAGCCGAGATATACTTGTTTGATTTCTAGATTGCGTGTGGCTGCCATGCGCTAGTAGCAAATGGTTCAGCAGGGTCGGCTCGGGCCTGAGTTTTGGCATTAGGAGCCAGTTGCTCCCCTCGAGTTTGTGGCGTGACACATATGATATGGGATTTTGACTATAAAGGAAGATTTTTATGAAATTAAGAATGTATTGCTATCTTTACATGAATTTATGATGAAATCCATAAATAACCCTTGTTTTCTAAATGTTGATGATTGAAAGTGGGTTTGAACCTTGAAAGGTAAATTATGGACTTATGGATTTTCTTATGAAATCTATGTAAATGTTTTAAGAATGCTTTGAGTGTGAAGTATCAATGATGATGATGTAGATGTGTTGTTGAAATGATTTTTATCATATACACATAAAATCAAGATGTGAAAGGTTTTATCACATAATAAGGATTGTAAGGTTGAAAGGCTTTCTCACAAATTGAATCAAAGAGAAGGACCTATCCTAATGAAACCTAGCTTGGATTGGCCAGATGAAGTGCCCTTCCATGGATAATGACTTAGCTTGGATTGGTTATTGAATGATACCTTTCCATGGATGACTTATGACCTATCTTGGATTGGTAAGATGAGGTGTTTTTCCATAGATAATAAGAACAAGTAAAGATGACTATTCCGTGGGAATATATGCTTAGTACCGAGAGGATATTGAAATGGAAGCTCTCTTGTGAGTAGAGGCTAGGTTTCTAGAAGAAATCTCTTTATCCCTTACCTATGTGCCCCCATAGGATGATTGTCTCAAGAGACATTAGCTAGTGTATCCACTTAAGCTAGGAAATCATAGTTCTACCTTGGCAAGTAGGGCAGCCCTCGTTGGTGTAGGAGTCACCGGGGGATCATGTTATAGCTCACATGGTCTTTATGTCGGTTAAGGCTAGTTCCCATACTAATAATTAACTAAGGTTACTTCAAGAACTATCGCATATGAGTTCAAATGTTTTAAAGATGATCTTAGCTTGCATTGACCATGATTTTATGACTTATGTTTTCTAACTCTCTTATATCATGTTTTAGCTTGGTCAATTGCATGTCATGAAATGAAATGTACCTTTTTAGCATGATTTAAGTGTTTTATGCATAGCTATCATACTTGGTACATTGTTTTGTACTAACGCATACTCTTGCCTATATTTCCCCAAATGTAGGGTCTGACAGTCAGGTTTCTCAGTTTCACGGCTAGTGGTTGATTGAGAGATTCCCGAGCTTTGGTGAGTCCTCATGATTCGAAGACAGATGCTCGATGTTTCACTTTCTTTCATGTATTTTACTTTTGGACATGATGTATGGGCTAGGATCAATTTCAGTCTATTGTATTAGATGGCTATGATGAGACAAGTGTATTAGACTTCCGCTTTTCTTTTATAAAACTATTGGACTATTGTTTTACTCTTATTGTTCTATTTCTTATGTGATGAGAGCTAAGTGGCTTGTATGGAGTCCTTCGGGGTTCTATACGCCATGTTGCATCTAAGGGGTACCCCTAAGTCGTGACAAACTTGGTAATTAGAGCACAAGGTTTAGAATGGTCCTAGGATGTCTCATAAGCCACGTCGTGTAGAGTCTTGTTCACGAGTGTGAAGCGCACCACAGTTATGAATGAGAGGCTACAAGATGTTTAGGAAACTCCATTTCTTTCATTACTCTGAAGTCGTGTGATAGAGTTTAACTCTATAAGGTCTCTCTCATAATCCTTATCTCATGCTCTACACAACATGGTTACTTGAAGAACATATGCTAGAGGGAATGTTAGGGAGACTGCGGAACAATATGCTACTCCCCAAGCTCCTAAAGTTCCGATTGACCCTTTGGCCGAGCAAGTGACTAATGCGGAGTTTAGGGATGCTTTTCTAGTGTTGGATCAAGCCGTGACGGCCCAGGGCAATAGGGATGTTTTGGTCTTCGTGAACCCTAGTGTGGGTACGACGACAGATAGAGTGAGGAACTTCACTAGGAGAAATCCTCCAGAATGAAGGTCTAGAAAACTAAAAAGGTGAAGAACCGAGGCTCCTCAAAGGTTTAACAATGAGGGGGTGTCTAACCCTAAGCCTCAAGGAAGAAATAGTAGTGGGTCTCTATTGCCCAATTATGCTAAGTGTGGAAGAAAGCATGGGGGCAAGTGTCTTGCGGGCACCAATGTTTGTTTTGGTTGTGGTAAGATGGACCACAAGATAAGGAATTGTGCTTTGGTTTCTAGGAATGAAAGAGATAGTCGTCGTAGGGCTCAACCTTATCTTTCATCCGGTCTAAGTTGTTCGGTGCGAATGCTCCCAAGAAAAACCAATTCTATGCACTTCAGACTCGTGGTGAACAAGAGGGTTCTCTCGATGTGGTTACCAGTATGTTGAAGGTTTTCCAACTTGATGTTTATTCTTTACTTGATCCCGGTGCTACCTTGTCTTTTGTGACGCCATATGTGGCTATGAGGTTTGATGTTCTTCCGGATGTGTTGTTAGAACCTTTTTCTATCTCTACTCCTGTTGGTGATTCTATTGTGGCTAAGAGGCTCTATAGAAAGTGTCTCGTTTCCTTGTCCGATAGAGTTACTCTTGTTGACTTGGTAGAGCTTGATATGCTAGATTTTGATGTTATACTTGGTATGGATTGGCTGCACTCATGTTATGCTTCTATTGATAGTAGAACATGTGTAGTCAAGTTTCAGTTTCCGAATGAGCCTATCCTAGAGTGGAAGAGGGAAATTCTATGCCTAAGGGTCAGTTTGTCGCTTTTCTTAAAGCTAGAAAGATTATTTCTAAGGGTTGCATTTACCATCTAGTTAGGGTGAGGGATGTAGATTCTGAAACCCCTAATCTTGAGTCAGTCCCCATTGTAAATGAGTTTCCGGAAGTGTTCCCACATGATTTACCCGGTATTTCTTTTGGAAGGAAAATAGACTTCAATAATGACCTTCTCCTAGATACGCAACCTATTTTTATTCCTCCTTACTATATGACTTTAACAGAACTTAAGGAGTTGAAAGAACAATTGAAAGATTTGTTTGATAAGGGTTTCATTCGATCGAGTATCTCTCCATTAGATGCTCCAATTTTGTTCGTTAGAAAGAAAGATAATTCTCTTCGCATGTGTATTGACTATCGTCAGTTTAACAAGGTGACCATTAAGAATAAGTATCCTCTCCCAAGGATAGATGATTTATTTGACCAACTTCAAGGAGAAAGTTATTTCTCTAAGGTTGACCTTAGATTGGGTTATCACCAATTGAGGGTGAAAGAAGATGATATTCCGAAGACGACTTTTCGAACTCGGTATGGTCATTATGAGTTTTTGGTAATGTTATTTGTGTTTACTAATGCCCCGATGACGTTTTTGGATTTGATGAATATGGTGTTTAGATAATACCTTGACATGTTTGTGATTGAGTTTATTGATGATATATTGGTTTATTCAAGAAGTCAGGATGAGCATATTGATCATTTGAGGATTGTATTTCAAATTCTTAAGGACCAACAACTCTTTGCGAATTTTAGGAAATGTAAGTTTTATCTAAGATTCTTAGCTTTTCATGGTCATATTATTTCAACAAAGGGTATTGAGGTAGATCCTAAGAAGACAGATGTGGTCAAGAGTTGGCCTAGACTTCTAACTCCTTCAGAAATTAGAAGTTTCTTGGGTTTAGCCGGATCCTATAGAAGATTTTTTGAGGGATTCTCTTCAATTGCCTCTCCTTTGACACCAAAGAAGGCCAAGTTCATATGGTCCGAAAAGTGTGAGAAGAGTTTTCAAGAGTTGAAGGATAGACTTACTTCTGCTCCGATGTTGACTTTATTGGAAGGGCCTGATGGTTTTGTGGTTTATTGTGATGACTCAAGAATTGGGTTAGGGTGTGTGCTTATGCAAAATGGGAAAGTTGTTGCCTATGCCTCAAGGCAACTTAAGATTCATATGAAGAATTATCCTATCCATGACCTTGGCTTCCCCCCGCTCAGGCATAGTTCCCCCCGAGTCGATCGGTGGACCAGCTCGTCACCGTTCCACATCCGACCGGGGTGCATCGTTAGCCTCCATCTACTTCCCTCCCGACAATTTGAAGCACTCTTTGACTCTCTTTTCAAATTCCTTTTAATATTTCCCTCGTGGTACTTGTTCGTTATTAGTCTCTCGCTTGTATTTAGCCTAGGACGAAATTCACCGCTCGATTTGGGTTGCATTCCAAAACAGCCCGACTCGTAGATAGCGCCTCGTGGTATGGCATGGTCTAGGCACCACGGGGCTCTCACCCTCTTTGGCGCCCCCTTCCAGGGGACATGGGCCCGGTCCTCAGCTGAGGACGCTTCTCTAGACTACATTTCAGACGATGGAGCCGCCCGATTCTAAGGTTAGGTTGTTCCCGGTTAGCTCCCTGTTACTAAGGGAATCCTTGCATGTTTCTTTTCCTCCGCTTATTGATATGCTTAAACTCAGCGGGTAATATCGCCTGACCTGGGGCCGCGGTCAGAGAGCCTTAGTCGGCGATTGGAGGGTCTGGGAGTCAGGACGCACGACAGGTTGTAGTCGCGACAAAAAGAAAGAGTTGAGTTTCAACAACCACTAGCCGCGAAGTCTGTCGACGTGGACTCACATTTAGGCCAGCCACACACTCGAGGAGTACAGGAGGCCAACTTTCGTCATGCGCTATGCCTTGCAGCGTGTGGGGGTGACCCGATCTGTGATGCCCAGGCAGAGCTCCCCTTGGCCTAATGGCTTCGGGTGCAACATGAATTCAAAGAGCGAGGGTTGACGATATTTTGCAATTCACACCAAGTATCACATTTCGCTACGTTCTTAATTGATGCGAGAGCTGATATATTCATTGTCGAGAGTCGTTTGTGTTTAAAGAGCAGCACACGTGCTCGCGCATGCTCCGCGAATGGGGAGCAAGGGGAGGACTGTCAATTTCTGTATTCCTTGGCACTTTCTTCATCGGGGTTCATTGGTCCTCCGAGTGAGCGTGCAAGCGCGCACGCAGGGGACTGCAGGGAGGCACATGCGAGCGTATGTCACCCTCAAGTGCTTAAAACTTGCTAGCCGATCGATCTGCTTTGTAGGTTTCGACAATGATCCTTCCGCAAGTTCAACTACGGAAACCTTGTTACGACTTCTCTTTCCTCTAAATAATAAGGTTCAATGGACTACTCGTGACGTTGGGGACAGCGAACCGCCCACATCACCGCAATCCAAACATTTCACCCAATTATTTAATAGGTAGGAGCGACGGGCGGTGTGTACAAAGAGCATGGAGATAGTCAACGCGAGCTGATGACTCGCGCTTAATAGGTATTCCTCGTTGAAGACCAACAATTGCAATGATCTATCCACATCACTATGAAATTTCAAAGACTACCCAGGCCTATCGACCATGGCTATAAGCTCGTTGAATACATCCGTGTAGCACGTGTGCGGCCGAGAACATTTAAGGGCATCACAAACCTATTATTGCCTCAAACTTCCGTAACCTAAAAGGCTGTAGTCCCTCTAAGAAGCTGGCCGCAAAGGGATACCTCTGCATAGATAGTTAGTAGGCTGAGGTCTCGTTCGTTAACAGAATTAACTAGACAAATCGCTCCACCAACTAAGAAGGGCCATGCACCACCACCCATAGAATCAAGAAAGAGCTCTCAGTTTTGTCAATCCCTTTACTATGGTCTGTACCTGGTAAGTTTCCCCGTGTTTAGTCAAATTAAGCCGCAGGCTCCATTGCTGGTGGTGCCCTTCCATCAATACCTTTAAGTTTCAGCCTTGCGACCATACTCCCCCCGAAACCAGAAAACTTTGATTTCTCATAAGGTGCCGGCATAGTCCTAAAAGCAACATCCGTCGATCCCTCGTCAGCATTATTTTTGGTTGAGACTAGGACGGTAAATGATCGTCTTCGAGCCCCCAACTTTCATTCTTGATTATTGAAAACAACCTTGGTAAATGCTTTCGCAGTTGTTCGTCTTTCAAAAATTTAAAAATTTCACCTCTGACTATGAAATACGAATACCCCCCGACGGTCCCTTTTAATCATTAATCCGATCCCGTAGGCCAATGTAATAGGACCGAAATCCTATAATTTTATCCCATGCTAATGTATACAGAGCGTAGGCTTGCTTTGAGCACTCTAATTTGTTCAAAGTAAAAGCGCTGGAGGCACAACCCATCCAATTAAGGCCAGGAGCACATCGCCGACAGAAGGGACGAGACGACTAATGCACACCTAGGAAGGATCGGCCGGCCTATCCCAAAGTCAAACTACGAGCTTTTTAACTACAACAACTTAAATATACACTATTGGAGCTGGAATTACCGCGGCTCCTAGCACTAGACTTGCCCTCCAAATTACCCAATTCTCACTACCTTCCCGTGTAAGAATTGGGTAATTTGCGCGCCTACGGCCTTCCTTGGATGTGGTAGCCATTTCTCAGGCTCCCTCTCTAAAATCAAACCCTAATTCTCCATCACTTGTCACCACCATGGTAGGCCACTATCCTACCATCGAAAGTTGATAGGGCAGAAATTTGAATGTGGCACGGTGGCCATGCGATCCGTCGAGTTATCACGAATCATCGCAATAATGGGCAGAGACCGCGTCGACCTTTTATCTAATAAATGCATCCCTTCCACATGTATGGTTTGTTCCACGTATTAGCTCAAGAATTACTATGGTTATCCCAGTAGTAGATACTATCAAACAAACTATAACTGATTGAATGAGCCATTCGTAATTTCACAGTATAAATTTGTTTATACTTACACATGCATGGCTTAATCTTTGAGACAAGCATATGACTACTGGCAGGATCAACCAGGTAGCATTCCTCAGCGACGCCGCGCGCCGCATGAGCCCGCCGCGCGCCGTATGAGCCTGGCGCGCCCGTTCAGGCACGGTCGGGTCCAAGGCGAGCGCTATAGTCATTCGCAAGAAGCATTTGTTTTGGGTAGATAGGAGCCGGTGAAGACCCCATGCCCACTGCATCTATCGAATTTGAGAATTCGAGCCGCCGCTCGCATACCACTCCATCGTACGACGAAGTAAGGAAGGCGTGGGATGCGAGAGAGGCTTTTGGGTTGACCCCGCACATGGAATGCGAGGGGCAAAAAGGCGACTGATTTCACGTGAGTAATGCCTATGCATAAGGTATGCAACACAGGAGACCGATATCCGACAAGCCTAGATTGGGCTTGATCCGCCACCGAGATGGAATCTGGCTTAGGATGTCACTGCTTGAAGCAAGGATCCAACCTAACCACACAACTCGAATACCACTTATGCGCCATACGTGAATTTTTTCATCAATGCACGCCCAACAACCGCCCCGACGCTCGACATTAGATGTCGTCTGTCGACGCTGATGCCTTCATTGCAATGCTAATCCAATCCCCGTCGTTGCACGCCTCCGTCGGGGGTGAGAATTTATTCACTGCAAAGGTGTTGGAGGTAGACTGAAGTTCTTTCACGAACACTGCCCTCGCCAGTCTATCGATAGTGTTTGGTCGTACATGGTCTTACGTGTCCCATTTGTGGAGCGCCAGAGTTAGCCATAACAGGAGCTCTAGAACTCGCCACTCGTCCGAAATCACTGCCGTTTCCACACCAAACGAGTATAAATTGGTCGATTTAAATGCCCTAAGCGTCATACGATCACCCCACAGACGTCGCCGACGTATTTTTGTAGGCGCCCAACGGCGTAGCACACACAAGCCATGCATGCCATTAAGAGCCCACGCAGCACGCCTACTAAGCCCACATGACGCCCATGACGTATCTCTGCCGTTACCTCAGTCTGCCTCCAACACCTCTACCCCCTTTATATAAGCTTAAAATTAAAAAAAATCATGTGACAGGAGTAGACATCATTTTTCCAGAGAATCATAATGAACATGTACAACCCAAATATGCACACATTAGCTTCCACAAATGACTTATATATAAAAAAAAAATTAGTTTTCAACAATTTTTTTTATTTTAAATTTTTTCAAAAAATTCTAAAAAATTAGTAACAAATTAATAAATATAGGAAAAATATGAAAAAATATAAAATTAACACCGAAAATTCACTAATAAATATAGTAACCTCAAATCCAACAATTTTATAAATTTTAATTTTTAAAATGTGACATAAAAAATAAGAAACCGTCAAAATAAATTATAAAAAAGATAGAATAAAAGTTGGAAGATATGAAAATGCTCGAAAAACACTTCTCAACTTGTGAAACTAATGATAGAGTACATATTTGTACAAATAAAAATGTTTCAACATCGTACAAATCGTAAAAGTAAAGAAGTTTGGTACAAACGAACCACGTGAGGTGGAAACATTGAGAATATAAGATGTAAAATAGATGAGTATGTTGTTATGTATGAAAGGTGTTTCACACTCTTTTCATTTTCGTATGGAATGGGCATCCGCATGTTATCGACTAGACCTCGACAATGTCGTCGCGTGCGATGTCGCTCGTCTAACGAGTACAAACCACAGACGATGCAGGAAGGCCACATCCAACGTTGGCTGACCGATGTGTGCACGTCATGGGCGTTGCGGCCTGGCCACGTCTGACGTTGGCAAACCGGTGAGTGTAGGACACGGACGATGCTGGCAGGCCACGTCCGACGTCGGCAGACCGATGTGTACGGGCCACGAACGATGTTGGCAGGCCATATCCGATGTCGACTGATCATTGTTTGCAGGCCACGGACGATGGCGAAGGCCACATCCAACGTCAGCTGATCGATGTAGGCAGGCCACGTCCGACATCGGTAGTTCGGTGTGTGCAGGATACAGTTTATTTTGGCAGTCCACGTGAGACCTCTGTTGATCGATGTGTGCAGGCCACGAAAGTAGCTGGTAGGCCATGGACGACGTCGATTGACCATTGTGCGCAGGCCACAGATAATTCCGGTAGGCCACGTCCTTCGTCGGCTGGCCGATGTAAGCAGGCCACAGACGATACGGGCAGGCCACATCCGACGTCGACTGGCCGATGTGCACAAGCCATGGCTGCTGCAGGCAGTCCACTACCTATGTCGATTGGTCGCTGCACGCATGCCACGCCCTATCTCGCCTGGCTTGTGCGCGCAGGCCACGACCGATGTAGGCAAGCTATGGCGCATATTTCCTGGCCGATGTGCACAGGCCATAGCCGATGTGGGCAAGCCACGGCCTATGTCGCCTAGCTGATGCGTGCAGGCCATCGCTGATGATGCCTGGCCGATGTGCGCAGGCCACAGCCAATGTCGACAAGCCGATGTGCACAGGCTACGTCCGATATGTGTAGGCCTTGGCAGATGCTGCCTGCCCGTTGCCCGACGTTGCTTGCCCGATGCGCACATGCCACGTCCGGTGCTAGCTGGCCTTGACTGATGCCGCCTGCCGTTGGCTGACGTTTCTTGCCTGATGCGCACATGACACGTCTAATGCATGTAGGCCTTGACTGATGTTGCCTGCCCTTGGTTGATGTCACTTGCCCGATGCGGACATGCCACGTCCAATGTGTGCAGGCCTTGGCTGATGCTGCCTGCCGTTGGCCGACATCGCTTGTACGGTGCGCATAGGTTTTGGCTGATCTCGCCTAGCCCCGAACGTGGAATGCCCGTGCTGCCTACATAGACCCATATGCCCTTTGACATCTTACTTGGATTTAGAATCACCCCAGACATCGTGAAATACCTCTTATAGAGACATCGTTATTAGTCCCTTAACATTTCATTATACATGAGAAATGAAACCAACGTCACGAAAAACTTCGCAATAAGTCATCGTTATTGAACAAGTGTTTGATCGTCAAAGAACGTATAGTTCAACACATAGCAACAAAGTAGTAAATTTCACGGACCATGTTATTCTCGGAACTTATATTTCAGCAGTTAGTGGTTTTTTTCCTTCCAAGGATGCAAGAATAACATGAACCTCTCATTTGAAATGTTAGAAATGATTGGATTTGAGGTTTGGGGAGAGGGAAGGTGGGGAGGTGGAATCGGAGTGACGAAGGGTTGTATCTCAGTGGATTGTGGCAGCAAGGCCACTCTTCCACCTACAATACCCCGTCACGTATTTATGTCTTCTGCAAAGGATTCTACCCACCGCTCAATGGAAATTGTACTTCAAGGCAGTCACCGCGCCGCTTCCGTCGCGGTGACTTAGCCAACAAAACGTTCCCTTGGGGGCTAATGGCCCCTACTGCGGGTCGGCAAGCTGACGGCGGGCGCATGCGTCGTTTCTTGCCTGGATTCTGACTTTGAGGCGTTCATTCATAATCCAACACATGGTAGCTTCGCGCCACTAGCTTTTCAACCAAGCGCGATGACTAATTATGTGAATCAACGGTTCCTCTCTTACTAGATTATATTACTATTGCGACACTGTCATCAGTAGGGTAAAACTAACCTTTCTCACGATGGTCTAAACCCAGCTCACATTCCCTATTGGTGGGTGAACAATCAACACTTGGGTGAATTTTGATTCACAATGATAGGAAGTGCCGACATCGAAGGATCAAAAATAAACTTCGCTATATAACTTGGCTGCCACAAGCTAGTTATCCTTGTGGTAACTTTTCTGACACCTCTAGCTTAGAATTTCGAAGCTCTAATAGATCGTTAGGCCACGCTTTCACGATTCGTATTCGTACTGGAAATCAGAATCGAACGAGTTTTTATCCTTCTGATCCACACGATTTTTCTATTCTCGTTGAGCTCATCTTAGGACACCTGCGTTATCTTTTAACAGATGTGCCGCCCTAGCTAAACTCCCCACCAGACAATGTCTGCCCTCGGATCGGCCCGCGAAGTGAGCCTTGGGTAAAAAAATAGGGGTAGTTCCCCACTTTCACTTTCGCCTTCCGACTCCCCCTTATACTACACCACTGAAGTCATTTCATAAAGTCGGACTAGACTCAAGCTAAATATGGTCTTCTTTAACCGTTGATTTTGCCAAGCCTGTTCCCTTGGCTGTGGTTTCGCTGTATATTAGACAGGGACAGTGGAAATCTTGTTAATACATTCATGCCCATCACTAATAAGATGATGAGGCATTTGGCTACCTTAAGAGAGTCATAGTCACTCCGGCCGTTTACCCCCGCATGGTTGAATTTCTTCACTTTGACATTTAGAGCACTGGACAAAAATAACTTTGCGTAAACATTCGTTGGGACCATCGCAACGCTTTGTTAAAATTAAATAGTCGAATTCCCCTTGCCTATACCAGTTCTGAATTAGCTGTTTGACTCCCGGGGAAGCCCCCCGAAGGAACCGTTCCCAGTTCGTCCCCTGGCCGGCACACGGCGACCCGCTTTTTCTGCGGGATCTGCTCAAGAAGTCCACCGACAGCCAGTGGGTTCGGGACTGGGATACCCATGCCAAACCCTCAGAGCCAATTCTTTTCCCAAAGTTACGGATCCATTTTGCCGACTTCCCTTGCCTACATTGTTCCATCAACTAGAGGTTGTTCACCTTGCAGACCTGATGCGGTTATGAGTACGACCAACCGTGGACAACATTCGGTCCTCTGGATTTTCAAGGATCGTCGGGAGAGCACCGGACACCACGTGACGTGTGGTGCTCTTCCAGCCGTTGGACCCTACCTCCGGCAGAGCCGATTCCATGGTGGGCATGATGTGAAACAGAAAAGGCAACTCTTCCCGAGGCTTCCACCGACTTCCAATCGTTGTCGTCAACCGCCACGTCCCGATTCCGGAATCTTAACCCGGTTCCCTTTCGGGGTACGCACGAAATGCATTATCTGTCGGGGTTCCCTCGACCCATAGGATCGACTAACCCATGTGCTAGTGCCATTCACATTGAACCTTTCCCCTTTTCACCCTTCAAAGTTCTCATTTGAATATTTGCTACTACCACCAAGATCTGCATTAACGGCTGCTCCGCCCAGGTTCATGCCCAAGGTTTTACAGCGATCGCTATTCCCTCCAACTCATCGGGGTCTGGCACTTTCCCTGACGGCTGGGTGTAGGTCACGCGCTCAAGCGCCATCCATTTTCGGGGTTAGTTTACTTGGCTGCTGAATTGGTACACACTCCTTAGCGGATTTCGACTTCCATGAGCACCTTCCTGCTGTCTTAATCGACCAACACCCTTTGTTGGATCTTGGTTAGAGTGCAGTTTGGCACCATAAGCCAGCTTTCCGTTCATCCCGCAGAGCCAGTTCAACTTACCAAAAATGGTCCACTTTGAGCTTCTGATTTCGTGGTGCAGCTCGACAAAGCAGTCCCGCCGTCCTACTGATTTAAAGTTTGAGAATAGGTCAAGGCTGTTGCGCTCACGAATCCTATAATCATTGTCTTTACCCAATAGAACTCACACGCGAGCTCCAACTATTCTGAGGGAGACTTCGAAGGGAACTAGCTACTAGACGGTTCGATTAGTCTTTCGCCCCTATATCCAAGTCAGATGAACGATTTGCACGTCAGTATCGCTACGGGCCTCCACCAGAGTATGTTTTGGCTTCACCTCGCTCAGGCATAGTTCAGCATCTTTCAGGTCCCAACATGTATGCTCACACTCGAACCCTTCTCAGAAGATCAAGGTCGGTCGGCGGTGCACCCCTTAGGGGGATCCCACCAATCAGATTCCTTAAGCCTTACGAATTTACTAGCCCGTTGACTTGGACACATGTCAGACTCCTTGGTCCGTGTTTAAAGACGAGTCGAATGGGGAGCCCATAGGCCAGCGTCTGGAGCAGGCAAATGTCGTCACATGCGATGTCGCTCGTTTAACGAGTGCAATCCACAGACTATGCGGGCAGGCCACATCCAATGTCGGCTAACCGATGTGTGCACGCCACGGGCGTTGCAGCCAGGCCACGTCTAACGTTGGGAAAACGGTGTGTGCAGGACACAAACGACGCTCGCAGGCCACGTTCGACGTTGGCAAACCGATGTGTGCAGGCCACAGATGATGCTGGCAAGCCACCTCCAACGTCTGCTGATCGTTGTAGGCAGGCCACGTCCAAAGTCGGCAGACCGGTGTGTGCAGGACACGGTTGATGTTGGAAGGCCACTTCCAACGTTGGCTGACCGATGTGTGCACGCCACAGATGATGTTGGTAGGCCACGACCGACGTCGGTTGACCATCATGTGCAGGCCACGGATGATGCGGGTAGCCCACGTCCTACGTCGGCTGACCGATGTGAGCAGGCCACGGACGATGCGGCTAGGGCACGCCCGACGTTTGCTGACCAATATGCACAAGCCACTAATGCTGCAGGCAGTCCACTACCTATGTCGATTGGTCGATGCGCGCATGCCACACCCTAACTCGCCTGGCTTATTCGTGCAAGCCACGACCGATGTAGGCAGGCTACGGCTTATGTTGCCTGGCCGATGCGCATATGCCACAACCGATGTGGGCAAGCCACAACCAATGTGGGCAAGCCACAACCTATGTCACCTAGTAGATGCGCGCAGGCCATCGTAGATGACGCCTGGCCGATGTGCGCAGGCCACGGCCAATGTCGCCCTGTCGATGCGCACAGGCCACGTCCGATATATGTAGGCCTTGGATTAAGCTACCTGCCGTTGCCCGACGTTGCTTTCCCGATGCGCACATTCCACCTCCGATGCGTGCAAGCCTTGAATGATGCCGCCGGTTGTTGGCCGACGTTTCTTGCCTCAAGCGCACATGACACGTCTGATGCATGCAGGCCTTGGCTGATGCTGTCTGCCATTGGCCGACGTTGCTTGACCGATGTGCAAATGCCGCTTCCGATGCATGTTGGCGTTGACTGATGCCATATGCCGTTGGCCGACGTCGCTTGTCCGATGCGTGCAAGATTTTGCTGATCTCGCCTTACCCAGACGTGGAATGCCCGTGCAGCCTACATAGAAACATATGGCCCTTCACATCTTACTTGTATTTGGAATCGCCCCAGACATAGTGATAAACCTCTTATAGAGACATCGTTAGTAGTCCCTTAACATGTCATTAGACATGAGAAATGAACCCAACATCACGAAAAACCTTGCTATAAGTCATCATTATTGAACAAGTGTTTGATCGACATAGAACGTATAGTTCAACACATAGCAGTAAAGTAGTAAATTTCATGGACCATGTTATTCTCGAAACTTATATTTCAACAGTTAGTGGGTTTTTTCCTTCCAAGGATGCAAACATGACATAAACCTCTCATTTGAAATGTTAGAAATAGTTGGATTTGAGGTTGGGGAAGGGAGAAGGTTGTAACGACTCGGAAAATGATAGAGTGAAACT
>NW_006239351.1:459827-472006 GCF_000226075.1 Solanum tuberosum
TGTTACGACTTGGGGGTTGCTCCCGGGTCGTGACAAAGGTGGGGAGGACGAATCAGAGTGACAAAGGGTTGTATCTCAGTGGATCGTGGCAGCAAGGCTACTCTTCCACTTACAATACCCCGTCACATATTTATTTCTTCTGCAAAGTATACTAGCCACCGCTCGATGGAAATTGTACATCAAGGTGGTCACCGCGACACTTCTGTCGCGGTTACTTAGCCAACAAAACGTTCACTTGGGGGCTAAAGGCCCCTACTGTGGATCAGCAAGCGGACGACGGTCGCATGCATCCCTTCTTGCCCGGATTCTGACTTAGAGACGTTCAGTAATAATACAGAATACGGTAGCTTCGTGCCACTGACTTTTCAGCCTAACGGGATGACAAATTATTTGAATCAACGGTTCCTCTCTCGCTAGGTTTAATTACTATTGTGAAACTTTCATTAGTAGGGTAAAACTAATCTATCTCACGATGGTCTAAACGTTCCCTATTGGTGGGCTAACAATCCAACACTTGGTGAATTTTGCTTCACAATGATAGGAAGAGCCGACAGCGAAGGATCAAAAATAAATTTCACTATATAGCTTGGCTGCCACAAGCTAGTTATCCTTGTGGTAACTTTTCTGACACCTCCAGCTTAGAATTACGAAGGTCTAAAAGATCGTTATGCCACGCATTCACGGTTCGTATTCGTACTGAAAATCATAATCAAATGAGATTTTATCATTCTGATCCACACGATTTTTCTATTTTCGTTGAGCTCATCTTAGGACACCTGCGTTATCTTTTAACAGATGTGCCACCCCAGCCAAACTCCCCACTTGACATTGTCTTCCCACCGGATCGACACGCAAAGCGAGCCTTGGGTCCAAAAAGAGGGGTAGTCCCCCTCTTCCGATTCATGGAATAAGTAAAATAACATTAAAAGTAGTGGTGTTTCACTTTCGCCTTTCGACTCCCACTTATACTACACCTCTCAAGTCATTTCATAAAGTCGGACTAGATTCAAGCTCAAAAGGGTCTTCTTTCCCCCACTGATTCTGCCAAACATGTTCCCTTGGCTGTGGTTTCGCTGGATATTAGACAGGGACAGTGGGAATCTTATTAATACATTCATACGCATCACTAATTAGATGAAGAGGTATTTGTCTACCTTAAGAGAGTCATAGTTACTCCGGCCGTTTACCCCCGCATGGTTGAATTTCTTCACTTTGACATTCAGAGCACTGGACAAAAATCACATTACGTAAACATCCTTTGGGACCATCGCAATGCTTTGTTTTATTTAAATAGTCGAATTCCCCTTGTCCGTACCAGTTCTGAGTTGGCTGTTTGACTCCCGGGGAAGGCCTCCGAAGAAACCGTTCCCAGTCCGTCCCTCGGCCGGCACACGACGTCCCACTATTTTTGCGGGATCAGCTCATGCAGTTCACCGACAGCCAGTGGGTTTGGTACTAGGAACCCCATGCCAAACCCTTCGAGCCAATTCTTTTCAAGAAGTTACGGATCCATTTTGCCAACTTTCCTTGCCTACATTGTTCCATCAACCAGAGGTTGTTCACCTTGGAGACCTGATGCAGTTATGAGAATGACCGAGCGTGGATGACATTAGGTCCTCTGGATTTTCAAGGGTCGCCGCGAGCGCACTAGACACCACATGACGTGTGGTGCTCTTCCAGCCGCTGGACCCTACCTCCGGCAAGCCGATTCCATGGTGGGCATGCTGTTAAACAGAAAAGACAACTTTTCCCAAAGCTCCCACCAACGTTTGCCGACTTCCTAACGTTGTCGTCAACCGCCACGTTCCGGTTCAGTAATTTTAACCCTATTCCCTTTCGGAGTATGCGCAGAATACGCTATCTGTCGGGGTTTCCCCGACCCATAGGATCGACTAACCCATGTGCTAGTGCCATTCACGTTGAACCTTTCACCTTTTCGGCCTTCAAAGTTCTCATTTGAATACTTGCCACTACCACTAAGATCTACACAGATGGCTGCTCCGCACAGGCTAATGCCCAAGGTTTTGTAGCAACCGCCATTCCTTCCAACTCATCGGGGTCTGGCACTTACCCCGACGACTAAGTGTAGGTCGCGCGCTTAAGTGCTCATCCATTTTCGAGGATAGTTTAATCGGCATGTGAGTTGGTACACACTCCTTAGCGTAGTCTGACTTCGATTACCACTTTCCTGCTGTCTTAATCGACCAACATGATCTTGGTTAGAGTGCAGTTTGGAACCATAAGCCGGCTTTCGGTTCATCCCTCATCGTTAGTCCAGTTTACCAAAAATGGCCCACTTGGAGCTCTTGATTCCGTGGTGCAGCTCAACAAAGCAGTCACGTCGTCCTTCTGATTTAAAGTTTGAAAATAGGTCAGGGTGTTGTGCCCATAAAGCCTCAAATCATTGGCTTTACCCGATAGAACTCGCACCCGAGCTCTAGCTATTCTGAGGGAAACTTCGAAGGGAACTAGCTACTAGACGGTTCAATTATTCTTTCTACCCTATACCCAGGTCAGATGAACGATTTGCACGTCAGTATCGCAATGGGCCTCCACTAGCGTATTCTTTCGCTTCGCCCTGCTCAGGCATAGTTCACCATCTTTCGGGTCCCAGCAGGTATGCTCACACTCGAACCCTTCTCAGAAGATCAAGGTCGGTCGGCGGTTAACCCCTCAGGAGGATCCCACCAATCAGATTCCTTATGCCTTACAAATTTACTAGGCCGCTGACTCGGACACATGTCAAACTCCTTGGTCCGTGTTTCAAGACAGATCGAATGGGGAGCCCACAGCCAGTGTCCGGAGCACACAGATGTCGAAGCACGCCATAAGAGCGCGCTTCGTACCAAAATCAAGGAGACGATATTCCACGGGCATATCAAGAGACCGGGCTTTGGCCGCCCCCCTAAGCCACGCTGGTCCACACCCCGAGTCGATCGGCGAACCAGCTCGTCACCGTTCCACATCCGACCAGGGTGCATAGTCAGCTTCCATCTTTTTCCCTCCCGATAATTTCAAGCACTATTTGACTCTCTTTTCAAAGTCCTTTTAATCTTTCCCTCGTGGTACTTGTTCATTATCGGTCTCTCTCTTGTATTTAGCCTAGAATGAAATTCACCACCCGATTTGGGTTGCATTCCCAAACAGGCCTACTCGTAGACGGTGCCTCGTCGTGTGGCAGCGTCCAGGGACAACGGGGCTGTCACCCTCTTTGGCACCCCCTTCCAGGGGACATGGGACTGATCCTCCGCTGAGGACGCTTCTCCACAAGACAATTCAGACGATGGAGCCGCTCGATTCTAAGGATGGGCTGTTCCCGATTAGCTCCCCGTTACTAAGGGAATCCTTGTAAGTTTCTTTTCCACCGCTTATTGATATGCTTAAACTAAGCGGGTAATCTCGCCTGACCTGGTGTCGCGGTTAGAGCGTTTTAGTCAGCGATTGGAGGGTCTGGGAATCAGGACACACGACAGGTTGTAGCCGCGACAAAAAGAGAGAGTTGAGTTTCAACCACCACTTGCTGCGAAGTCCGTCGACGTGGACTCACATTTAGGCCAGCCGCGCGCTCGAGGAGCAGAGGAGGCCAACTTTCACCACGTGCTATGCCTTGCAGCGTGTGGGAGGTGACCCGATGTTTGACGCCCTGGTAGAAGTGCACTTGGCCTAATGGCTTCGGGTGCAACATGAATTCTAAGAGTCTATGGTTCACGTGATTCTGCAATTCACAAAAAGTAACCCATTTTGCTACGTTCTTCATTAATACGAGAGCTGAGATATTCGTTGTCGAGAGTTGTTTGTGTTTAAAGAGCAACACACGTCCCCGCGCACGCTACGCGAATGGGGCGCAATGGGAGGACTTTTAATTTTATTATTCCTTGGCACTTTCTTCGCCGGGTTTCATTGGTCCCCCGAATGAGCATGAAAGCGCGCACGCAGAGGACGACAGGGAGGCGCACCACGAGCGTTTGTCGCCTTCAAGTACTTCAAGCGTGCTCGCCGGTCATTCTGCTTTGCAGGTTTCGACAATGATCCTTTCGTAGGTTCAACTACGGAAACCTTGTTACGACTTCTCCTTCCTCTAAATGATAAGGTTCAATGGACTACTAACGATGTTGCGGTTGCCGAACCGCCCACGTCGCCGCAATGCAAACATTTCACCCAATCATTCAATCGGTAGGAGCGACGGGCGGTGTGTACAAAGGGGATGGACATAGTCGACGCGAGTTAGGTATTCCTCGTTGAAGACCAACAATTTCAATGATCTATCCCAATCACTATGAAATTTCAAAGATTACCCAGGCCTATCGGCCAAGGCTATAAGCTTATTGAATACATCCGTGTAGCACGTGTCCGACCGATAATATCTAAGGGCGTCACAAACCTGTTATTGCCTCAAACTTCCGCAGCCTAAAAGTACTTAGTCCCTCTAAGAAGCTGTCCGCGAAGGGATACCTCCACATAGATAGTTATTAGGCTGAGGTTTTGTTAACAGAATTAACCAGTCAAATCGCTCCACCAACTAAGAAGAGCCATGCACCACCAACCCATAGAATCAAGAAAGAGGTCTCAGTTTGTCAATCCTTACTAATGTATGGACCTGGTAAGTTTCCCCGTGTATAGTCAAATTAAGCCGCAGGCTCCACTCCTGGTGGTGCCCTTCCGTCAATTTCTTTAAGTTTTAGCCTTGGTTGAGACTAAGACGGTATATGATCGTCTTCGAGCCCCCAACTTTCATTCTTGATTAATTAAAACATCCTTGGCAAATGATTTCGCAGTTGTTCGTCTTTCATATATCTAAAAATTTCACCTCTGACTATGAAATTTGAATGCCCCCAATGGTCCCTGTTAATCATTAATTCGATTCCGAAGGCGAATGTAATAAGAACGAAATCCTATAATTTTATCCAATGCTAATGTATACAGAGTGTAGGCTGCTTTGAGCACTCTAATTTGTTAAAAGTAAAAGTGCCGGAGGCACAACCCAGCCAATTAAGGCCAGGAGCACATCGCCGACAGAAGGGACGAGATGACCGGTGCACACCTAGGACGTACCGACTGGCCCATCCCAAAGTCCAACTACGAGCTTTTTAATTACAACAACTTAAATATACGCTATTGGAGCTAGAATTACCGCGACTGCTAGCACTTGACTTGCCCTCCAATGGATCCTCATTGAGGGATTTAGATTGTACTCATTGCAATTACCAAACTCGTAGTGCCCGGTACTGTTATTTATTGTCACTACCTCCCCGTGTCAGAATTGGGTAATTTTCGCACCTACGACCTTCCTTGGATGTGGTAGCCGTTTCTTAGGCTCCCCCTCCGGAATTGAACCCTAATTCTCCATCACCTGTCACTACCATGGTAGGCGACTATCGTACCATCGAAAGTTGATAGGGCAGAAATGTGAATGATGCGTCACCGTCACGATGGTCGTGCGATCCGTCGAGTTATCATGAATCATCACGACAATGGGCAGATCCCGCTTAGACCTATGGACCGTGGGTCGTTCCATCGATTGAAGTCCACATATTTTTGACCAACTACTGAGCAAAAGTGGTAGACCACGAGCCGTCATTCCTTCACGGATAATGAGTTGCCTACAAGGCTATATTGACTCCTAAGAAGGCTATATGCTTTCTACAGGGCCATGTTGTTGCCTAAGAGGGCTATGAGTTGTCTATAAGCTACGTTGATGCCTAAGAGAGCTATGTGCTACCTACGGGGCTATATTAATGCATAAGAGGACTATGTGACTGCCTACGGGGCTAGGGGACTATTGATAGGGGTATATAGGTTAATTGGCACTTTTCGGGCTTTTGGGGGCCTGAGTAGGTGGTCTTGTGTGCTGTTTGTACCTGTCGAGCTTATGGGGGCTTGGTTAGGTTGTTGTTTTATTATTTTTGATAAGTTTAGATTTAGGAGCAGGTCAGTACAATTATCTTATCCTTGATTTATTTATTGGATTATTCAAGTATATTAGGATACCTCATCGTAGTCTGTTGCCTCTCATACTCTGTACATTATTTTTTACTGATGCCCCATGGCCTTGGGGGCGCTGCATTCATGCATGCAAGTCCTAACAAACGAGATAGTAGACCTCCTCAGCAGCAGAATTGACTTTTATCCGGTTTGCTAGCCCCTTTCCTCCGGAGCTGCCAGAGTTGGGAGGTTTGTTAACTTTTGTTGCATATATCTTTATGGGTAGGCTGGGGACCTGTCCCACCAATATTTACTACTCTTAGAGGCTTGCAGACTAGTGTGTGGGGTTATAGCTCCGTTATGGCCATGCTGGCCTATGTTGTTGGTTTGCGGAAGCTTATGAGCTGTATGATGTATTGTATTGATATATACCTGCTTTTAGTTTTGGTATAGATATCATGGTGGCCTCGATGGCCCAATCAGGACTTCTGTGCTAGTTAGCTATTTATTTATATGATCTCTTGGGAGTAGTTGTTTCTTTTATAGATCAGTTGACAGGGGCCTTGCCGGCCGATGTCTTAGTTTTAAGCCGAGATCTACTTGTTTGATTTCTCGATTGCATGTGGCTGCCATGCGCTAGTAGCAAATGGTTCAACAGGGTCGGCTCGGGCCTGAGTTTTGGCATTAGGAGCCAGTTGCGCCCCTCGAGTTTGGGGCGTGACACATATGATGTGGGATTTTGACTAAAAAGGAAGATTTTTATGAAATTAAGAATGTATTGCTATCTTTACATGAATTTATGATGAAATCCATAAATAACCCTTGTTTTCTAAATGTTGATGATTGAAAGTGGGTTTGAACCTTGAAAGGTAAACTATGGACTTATGGATTTTCTTATGAAATCTATGTAAATGTTTTAAGAATGCTTTGAGTGTGAAGTATCAATGATGATGATGTAGATGTGTTGTTGAAATGATTTTTATCATATACACATAAAATCAAGATGTGAAAGGTTTTATCACATAATAAGGATTGTAAGGTTGAAAGGCTTTCTCACAAATTGAATCAAAGATAAGGACCTATCCTAATGAAACCTAGCTTGGATTGGCCAGATGAAGTGCCCTTCCATGGATAATGACTTAGCTTGGATTGGTTATTGAATGATACCTTACCATGGATGACTTATGACCTATCTTGGATTGGTAAGATGAGGTGCTTTTCCATAGATAATAAGAACAAGTAAAAATGACTATTCCATGGGAATATATGCTTAGCACCGAGAGGATATTGAAATGGAAGCTCTCTTGTGAGTAGAGGCTGGGTTTCTAGAAGAAATCTCCTTATCCCTTACCTATTTTCCCCCATAGGATGATTGTCTCAAGAGACATTAGCTAGTGTATCCACTTAAGATAGAAAATCATAGTTCTACCTTGGCAAGTAGGGCAGCCCTAGTTGGTGTAGGAGTCACCGGGGGATCATGTTAAAGCTCACATGGTCTTTATGTCGGTTAAGGCTAGTTCCCATACTAATAATTAACTAAGGTTACTTCAAGAACTATCGCATATGAGTTCAAATGTTTTAAAGATGATCTTAGCTTGTATTGACCATGATTTTATGACTTATGTTTTCTAACTCTCTTATATCATGTTTTAGCTTGGTCAATTGCATGTCATGAAATAAAATGTACCTTTTTAGCATGATTTAAGTGTTTTATGCATAGCTATCATACTTGGTACATTTTTTTGTACTAACAAATACTCTTGCCTACATTTCCCCAAATGTAGGGTCTGACAGTCAGGTTTCTCAGTTTCATGGCTAGTGGTTGATTGAGAGATTCCCGAGCTTTGGTGAGTTCTCATGATTCGAAGACAGATGCTCATTGTTTCACTTTCTTTCATGTATTTTACTTTTGGACATGATGTACGGGCTAGGATCAATTTCATTCTATTGTAATAGATGGCTATGATGAGACAAGTGTATTAGACTTCCGCTTTTCTTTTATAAAACTATTGGACTATTGTTTTACTCTTATTGTTCTATTTCTTATGTGATGAGAACTAAGTGGCTTGTATGGAGTCCTTCGGGGTTCTATACGCCATGTTGCATCTAAGGGGTACCCCTGGGTTGTGATAAACTTGGTAATCAAAGCACAAGGTTTAGAATGGTCCTAGGATGTCTCATAAGCCACGTCGAGTAGAGTCTTGTTCATGAGTGTGAAGTGCGCCACAGTTATGTATGAGAGGCTACAAGATGTTTAGGAAACTCCACTTCTTTCACTACTCTGAAGTCGTGTGATAGAGTTTAACTCTATAAGGTCTCTCTCATAATCCTTATCTGATGCTCTACACAACATGGCTACTTGAAGAACATATGCTAGAAGGAATGTGAGGGAGAATGCGGAACAATATGCTACTCCCCAAGCTCCTAAAGTTCCGATTGACCCTTTGGCCGAGCAAGTGACTAATGCGGAGTTTAGGGATGCTTTTCTAGTGTTGGATCAAGCCGTGACGGCCCAGGGCAATAGGGATGTTTTGGTCTTCGTGAACCCTAGTGTCGGTACGAAGACACATAGAGTGAGGAACTTCACTAGGAGAAATCCTCCAGAATGAAAGTCTAGAAAACTAAAACGGTCAAGAACCGAGGCTCCTCAAATGTTTAACAATGAGGGGGGGGTCTAACCCTAAGCCTCAAGGAAGAAATAGTAGTGGGTCTCTATTGCCCAATTGTGCTAAGTGTGGAAGAAAGCATGGGGCAAGTGTCTAGCGGGCTCCAATGTTTGTTTTGGTTGTGGTAAGATGGACCACAAGATAAGGAATTGTGCTTTGGTTTCTAGGAATGAAGAAGATAGTCGTCGTAGGGCTTAACTTTATCCTTCATCCGATCTAAGTTGTTCGGTGTGAATGCTCCCAAGCAAAACCAATTCTATGCACTTTAGACTCGTGGTGAACAAGAGGATTCTCTCGATGTGATCACCAGTATGTTGAAGGTTTTCCAACTTGATGTTTATTCTTTACTTGATCCCGGTGCTACCTTGTCTTTTGTGACGCCATATGTGGCTGTGAGGTTTGATGTTCTTCCAGATGTGTTGTTAGAACCTTTTTCTGTCTCTACTCCTGTTGGTGATTCTATTGTGGCTAAGAGGCTCTATAGAAAGTGTCTCGTTTCCTTGTCCGATACAGTTACTCTTATTGACTTGGTAGAGCTTGATATGCTAGATTTTGATGTTATACTTGGTATGGATTGGCTGCACTCATATTATGCTTCTATTGATAGTAGAACATGTGTAGTCAAGTTTCATTTTCCGAATGAGCCTATCCTAGAGTGGACGAGGGAAATTCTATGCTTAAGGGTCAGTTTGTCGCTTTTCTTAAAGCTAGAAAGATTATTTCTAAGGGTTGCATTTACCATCTAGTTAGGGTGAGGGATGTAGATTCTGAAACCCCTAATCTTGAGTCAGTCCTCATTGTAAATGAGTTTCCGGAAGTGTTCCCACATGATTTACCCGGTATTCCTTTTGGAAGGAAAATAGACTTCAATAATGACCTTCTCCTAGATACGCAACCTATTTTTATTCCTCCTTACTATACGGCTTTAACAGAACTTAAGGAATTTAAAGAAGAATTGAAAGATTTGTTTGATAATGGTTTCATTCGATCGAGTATCTCTCCATTGGGTGCTCCAATTTTGTTCGTTAGAAAGAAAGATAGTTCTCTTCGCATGTGTATTGACTATCATCAGTTGAACAAGGTGACCATTAAGAATACGTATCCTCTCCCAAGGATAGATGATTTATTTGACCAACTTCAAGGAGAAAGTTATTTCTCTAAGGTTGACCTTAGATTGGGTTATCACCAATTGAGGGTGAAAGAAGATGATATTCCGAAGACGGCTTTTCGAACTCGGTATGGTCATTATGAGTTTTTGGTAATGTCATTTTTGTTTACTAATGCCCCGATGACGTTCATGGATTTGATGAATATGGTGTTTAGATAATACCTTGACATGTTTGTGATTGTGTTCATTGATGATATATTGGTTTATTCAAGAAGTCAGAATGAGCATATTGATCATTTGAGGATTGTATTGCAAATTCTTAAGGACCAACAACTCTTTGCGAATTTTAGGAAATGTAAGTTTTATCTAAGATTCTTAGCTTTTCTTGGTCATATTATTTCAACTAAGGGTATTGAGGTAGATCCTAAGAAGACATATGTGGTCAAGAGTTGGTATAGACTTCTAACTCCTTCGGAAATTAGATGTTTCTTGGGTTTAGCCGAATACTATAGAAGATTTTTTGAGGGATTCTATTCAATTGCCTCTCCTTTGACACCAAAGAAGGCCAAGTTCATATGGTCTGAAAAGTGTGAGAAGAGTTTTCAAGAGTTGAAGGATAGACTTACTTCTGCTCCGGTGTTGACTTTATTGGAAGGGCCTGATGGATTTGTGGTTTATTGTGATGACTCAAGAATTGGGTTAGGGTGTGTGCTTATGCAAAATGGGAAAGTTGTTGCCTATGCCTCAAGGCAACTTAAGATTCATATGAAGAATTATCCTATCCATGAACTTGGCTTCCCTCCGCTCAGGCGTAGTTCCCCCCGAGTCGATCGGTGGACCAGCTCGTCACCGTTCCACATCCGACCGAGGTGCATCGTCAGCCTCCATCTGCTTCCCTCCCGACAATTTCAAGCACTCTTTGACTCTCTTCTCAAATTCCTTTTAATATTTCCCTCGTGGTACTTGTTCGTTATTAGTCTCTCGCCTGTATTTAGCCTAGGATGAAATTCACCGCCCGATTTGGGTTGCATTCCAAAACAGACTGACTCGTAGATAGCGCCTCGTGGTATGGCAGGGTCCAGGCACCACGGGGCTCTCACCCTCTCTGGCGCCCCCTTCCAGGGGACATGGGCCCGGTCATTAGCTGAGGACGCTTCTCTAGACTACATTTCGGACGATGGAGCCACTCGATTCTAAGGTTAGGTTGTTCCTGGTTAGCTCCCTGTTACTAAGGGAATCCTTGCATGTTTCTTTTCCTCCGCTTATTGATATGTTTAAACTCAGCGGGTAATATCGCCTGACCTGGGGTCTCGGTTAGAGAGCCTTAGTCGGTGATTGGAGGGTCTGGGAGTCAGGACGCACGACAGGTTGTAGCCGCGACAAAAAGAAAGAGTTGAGTTTCAACAACCACTAGCTGCGAAGTCTGTCGACGTGGACTCACATTTAGGGCAGCCGCGCACTCGAGGAGCACAAGAGGCCAACTTTCGCCACGCGCTATGCCTTGTAGCGTGTGGGGGTGACCTGATGTGTGATGCCCAGGCAGAACTCCCCTTGGCCTAATGGCTTCGGGTGCAACATGCATTCAAAGAGCTAGGGTTGACGAGATTTTTCAATTCACACCAAGTATCACATTTCGCTACGTTCTTCATTGATGTGAGAGCTGATATATTCGTTGTCGAGAGTCATTTGTGTTTAAAGAGCAGCACACGTCCCCGCGCATGCTTCGCGAATGGGGAGCAAGGGGTGGACTGTCAATTTTTGTATTCCTTGGCACTTTCCGCATCGGGGTTCATTGGTCCCCCGAATGAGCGTGCAAGCGCGCACGCAGGGGACTGCAGGGAGGCACACGACGAGCATATGTCGCCCTCAAGTGCATAAAACGTGCTAGTCGGTCGTTCTTCTTTGCAGGTTTCGACAATGATCCTTCCGCAAGTTCAACTACGGAAACCTTGTTACAACTTCTCTTTCCTCTAAATAATAAGGTTCAATGGACTACTCGTGACGTTGCGGGCAGCGAACCGCCCACGTCGCCGCAATCCAAACATTTCACCCAATTATTCAATAGGTAGGAGCAACGGGCGGTGTGTACAAAGGGCATGGACATAATCAACGCGAGCTGATGACTCGCGCTTAATAGGTGTTCCTCGTTGAAGACCAACAATTGCAATGATCTATCCCTATCACTATGAAATTTCAAAGATTACCCAGGCTTGTCGACCATGGCTATAAGCTCGTTGAATACATCCGTGTAGGACGTGTGCGGCCGAGAACATCTAAGGGCTTCACAAACCTATTATTGCCTCAAACTTCCGTAACCGAAAAGGCTGTAGTCCCTCTAAGAAGCTGGCCGCGAAGGGATACCTCCGCATAGCTAGTTAGCAGGCTGAGGTCTCGTTCGTTAACGGAATTAACCAGACAAATCGCTCCACCAACTAAGAACGGCCATGCACCACCACCCATAGAATCAAGAAAGAGCTCTCAGT
>NW_006239351.1:472420-478203 GCF_000226075.1 Solanum tuberosum
CCCCCGACGGTCCCTTTTAATCATTAATCCGATCCCGAAGCCCAATGTAATAGGACCGAAATCCTATAATTTTATCCCATGCTAATGTATACAGAGCGTAGGCTTGCTTTGAGCACTCTAATTTCTTCAAAGTAACAGCGCCGGAGGCACGACCCGGCCAATTAAGGCCAGGAGCGCATCGCCGACAGAAGGGACGAGACGACCGGTGCACACCTAGGGCGGACCGGCCGGCCCATCCCAAAGTCCAACTACGAGCTTTTTAACTGCAACAACTTAAATATACGCTATTGGAGCTGGAATTACCGCGGCTCCTAGCACTAGACTTGACGTCCAATGGATCCTCGTTAAGGGATTTAGATCGTACTCATTCCAATTACCAAACCTATAGAGCCCGGTACTGTTACTTATTGTCACTACCTTCCCGTGTAAGAATTGGGCAATTTGCGCGCCTACGGCCTTCCTTAGATGTGGTAGCCGTTTCTCAGGCTCCCTCTCTAGAATCAAACCCTAATTCTCCATCACTTGTCACCACCATGGTAGGCCACTATCCTACCATCGAAAGTTGATAGGGCAGAAATGTGAATGATGCATCGCCGACATGGTGGCCATGTGATCCGTCGAGTTATCACGAATCATCGCAATAATGGGCAGAGACCGCGTCGACCTTTTATCTAATAAATGCATCCCTTCCACATGTCGTGTTTTTTCCACGTATTAGCTCAAGAATTACTATGGTTATCCGAGTGGTAGATACCATCAAACAAACTATAACTGATTGAATGAACCATTCGTAGTTTCACAGTCTGAATTTGTTTATACTTACACATGCATGGCTTAATCTTTGAGACAAGCATATGACTACTGACAGGATCAACCAAGTAGCATTACTCAATGACCACACGCGCCGTATGAGCCTGGCGCGCCCGTTCGGGCATGATCGGGTCCAAGGTGAGCGCGACAGTCTTTTGCAAGGAGCATTTGTTTTGGGTAGATAGGAGCCGGTGAAGGCCCCATGACCACTGCATCTATCGAATTTGAGAATTCGAGCCGCCGCTCGCATACCACGCCATCGTACGACGAAGTAAGGAAGGCGTGGGATGCAAGAGAGGCTTTTGGGTTGACCCCGCACACGGAATGCGAGGGGCAAAAAGGTGACTGATTGCACATGAGTAATGCCTACGCATAAGGTATGCAACACAGGAGACCGATATCCGACAAGCCTAGATTGCGCTTGATCCGCCACCGAGATAGAATCCGGCTTAGGATGTCACTGCTTGAAGCAAGGATCCAACCTAACCACACAACTCGAATACCACTTATGCGCCATACGTGAATTTTTTCATCGATGCACGCCCAACAACCACCCCGACGCTCGACATTAGATGTCGTCTGTCGATGTTGATGCCTTCATTGCAAGGCTAATCCAATCCCCGTCGTTGCACGCCTCCGTTGTGGGTTAGAATTTATTCATTGCAAAGGTGTTGGAGGTAGACTGCAGTTCTTTTATGAACACCGCCCTCGTCGGCCTATCGATAGTGTCTGGTCATACATGGTCTTACGTGCCCCATGCGTGCAGCGCCTAGAGTTAGCCATAACATGAGCTCTAGAACTCGCCACTCGTCCGAAATAACTGCCGTTTCCACACCAAACGAGTATAAACCGGTCGATTTAAATGCCCTAAGCATCATATGGTCACCCCACAGACGTCGTCGACATATTTTTGTAGGCGCCCAACGGCGTAGCACACACAAGCCATGCATGCCATTAAGCGCCCACACAACACGCCTACTAAGCCCACAGGACGCCCATGACGTATGTCTGCCGTCACCTCTCTCTGCCTCCAAAACCTCTACCCCCTTTATATAAACTTAAAATTAAAAAAAACCATGTGACAGGAGTAGACATCATTTTTCCAGAGAATCATAATGAACATTTACAACCCAAATATGCACACATTAGCTTCCACAAATAACTTTTATATATAAAAAAAAATTAGTTTTAAACAATATTTTTTATTTTACATTTTTCCAAAAAATTCTGAAAAATTAGTAACAAATTAATAAAAATAGGAAAAATATGAAAAAATATAAAATTAACACTGAAAATTCACTAATAAATATAGTAACCTCAAATCCAACAATTTTATAAATTTTAATTTTTAAAATGTTACGTAAAAAATAAGAAACCGTCAAAATAAATTATAAAAAGATGAATAAAAGTTGGAAGATATGAAAATGCTCGAAAACACTTCTCAACTTGTGAAACTAATGATAGAGTACATATTTGTACAAATAAAAAATGTTTCAACATCGTACAAATCGTAAAAGTAAAGAAGTTTGGCACAAACGAACCACGTGAGGTGGAAACATTGAGAATATATGATGTAAAATATATGAGTATGTTGTTATGTATGAAAGGCGTTTCACACTCTTTTCATTTTCGTATGGCATGGGCATCCGCATGTTATCGACTAGACCTCGACAATGTCCTCGCGTGCGATGTCACTTGTCTAACGAGTACAAACCACAGACGATGCGGCCAGGCCACGTCCAACGTCGGCTGATCGATGTGTGCACGTCATGGGCGTTGCAGCCTGGCCACGTCTGACGTTGGCAAACCGGTGAGTGCAGGACACGGACGATGCTGGCAGGCCATGTCCGACGTCGGCAGACCAATGTGTACGAACCACGAACGATGCTGGCAGGCCACATCTAACGTCGACTGATCATTGTTTGCAGGCCACAGACGATAGGGGAACGCCACATCCGACGTCAGCTGATTGATGTAGGCAGGCCACGTCCGACGTCGGCAGATCGGTGTGTGCAGGACACAGTTTATTTTGGCAGGCCACGTGCGAACTCGGTTGATCGATGTGTGCAGGCCATGAAGGAAGCTGGTAGGCCATGGCGGACGTCGGTTTACCATTGTGTGCAAGCCAAAGATGATGCCGGTAGGCCATGTCCTTCGTTGGCTGGCCGATGTAAGCAGGCCACAGACGATGCGGGCAGGCCACGTCCGACGTCGACTGGCCGATGTGCACAAGCCATGGCTGCTGCAGTCAGTCCACTACCTATGTCGATTGGTCGATGCATGCATGCCACTCCCTATCTCGCCTGGCTTATGCGCGCAGGCCACGACCGATGTGGGCAAGCTATGGCTTATGTTTCCTGGCCGATATGCACAGGCCATAGACGATGTGGGCAAGCCACGGCCTATGTCGCCTAGCCGATGTGCGCAGGCCATCGCTGATGATGCCGGGCCGATGTGCACAAGCCACAGCCAATGTCGACCTGCCGATGCGCACATGCCACGTCTGATATGTGCTAGCCTTGACTGATGCCGCCTGCCGTTGGCTGACGTTTCTTGCCTGATACGCACATGACACGTCTAATGCATGCAGGCCTTGGCTGATGTCACCTGCCCTTGGTTGATGTCACTTGCCCGATGCGGACATACCACGTCCAATGTGTGCAGGCCTTGGCTGATGTTGCCTGCCGTTGGCCAACGCCGCTTGTACGATGCGCATAGGCTTTGGCTGATCTCGCCTAACCCTGAACGTGGAATGTCCCTGCTGCCTACATAGACCCATATGGCCCTTGACATCTTACTTGGATTTAGAAACACCCCAGACATCGTGAAATACCTCTTATAGAGACATCGTTATTAGTCCCTTAACATTTCATTATACATGAGAAATGAAACCAATGTCACGAAAAACATTGCAATAAGTCATCGTTATTTAACAAGTGTTTGATCGTTAAAGAACGTATAGTTCAACACATAGCAACATAGTAGTAAATTTCACTGACCATGTTATTCTCGGAACTTATATTTCAGCAGTTAGTGATTTTTTTCCTTCCAAGGATGCAAGCATAACATGAACCTCTCATTTGAAATGTTAGAAATGATTGGATTTGAGGTTTGGGGAGGGGGAAGGTGGGGAGGTGGAATCGGAGTGACAAAGGGTTGTATCTCAGTGGATTGTGGCAGCAAGGCCACTCTTCCACTTACAATACCCCGTCACGTAATTATGTCTTCTGCAAAGGATTCTACCCACCGCTCAATGGAAATTGTACTTCAAGGCAGTCATCGCGCCGCTTCCGTCGCGGTGACTTAGCCAACAAAACGCTCCCTTGGGGGATAAAGGCCCCTACTGCGGGTCGGCAATCGGATGGCGGGCGCATGCATTGTTTCTTGCCTGGATTCTGACTTTGAGGCGTTCATTCATAATCCAACAAATGGTATCTTCGCGCCACTGGCTTTTCAACCAAGCGCGATGACTAATTATGTGAATCAACGGTTCCTCTCTTGCCCTGACGGCTGGGTGTAGGTCGCGCGCTTAAGCGCCATCAATATTCGGGGTTAGTTTACTCGGCTGCTGAATTGGTACACACTCCTTAGCGGATTTCGACTTCCATGACCACCTTCCTGCTGTCTTAATCGACCAACAACTCTTTGCGAATTTTAGGAAATGTAAGTTTTATCTAAGATTCTTAGCTTTTATTGGTCATATTATTTCAACTAAGGGTATTAAGGTAGATCCTAAGAAGATAGATGTGGTCAAGAGTTGGCATAGACTTCTAACTCCTTCGGAAATTAGAAGTTTCATGGGTTTAGCTGGATACTATAGAAGATTTTTTGAGGGATTCTCTTCAATTGCCTCTCCTTTGACACCAAAGAAGGCCAAGTTAATATGGTCTGAAAAGTGTGAGAAGAGTTTTCAAGAGTTGAAGGATAGACTTACTTCTGCTCCGGTGTTGAATTTATTGGAAGGGCCTGATGGTTTTGTGGTTTATTGTGATGACTCAAGAATTGGGTTAGGCTGTGTGCTTATGCAAAATGGGAAAGTTGTTGCCTATGCCTCAAGGCAACTTAAGATTCATATGAAGAATTATCCTATCCATGACCTTGGCTTCCCCCCGCTCAGGCATAGTTCCCCCCGAGTCGATCGGTGGACCAGCTCGTCACCGTTCCACATCCGACCGGGGTGCATTGTCAGCCTCCATCGACTTCCCTCCCGACAATTTCAAGCACTCTTTGACTCTCTTTTCAAATTCCTTTTAATATTTCCCTCGTGGTACTTGTTCGTTATTAGTCTCTCACCTGTATTTAGCCTAGGACGAAATTCACCGCCCGATTTGGGTTGCATTCCCCGGATCGACCCGCGAAGCAAGCCTTGGGTCCAAAATAGTTGTAGTTCCCCGCTTCCGATTCACGGAATAAGTAAAATAACGTTAAAAGTGGTGGTATTTCATTTTCGCCTTACGACTCCTACTTATACTACACCTCTGAAGTCATTTCATAAAGTCGGACTAGACTCAAGCTCAATAGGGTCTTCTTTCCCCACTGATTCTGCCAAGCCTGTTCGCTTGGCTGTTGTTTCGCTGTATATTAGACAGGGACAGTGGGAATCTTGTTAATACATTCATGCGCATCACTAATAAGATGACGAGGCATTTGGCTACCTTAAGAGAGTCATAGTTACTCCGGTCGTTTACCCCCGCATGGTTGAATTTCTTCACTTTGACATTTAGAGCACTGGATAAAAATGACTTTGGGTAAACATTCGTTGGGACCATCGCAATGCTTTGTTAAAATTAAATAGTCGAATTCCCCTTGTCTATACCAGTTCTGAGTTAGCTGTTTGACTCCCGGGGAAGGCCCCCGAAGGAACCGTTCCCAGTCCGTCCCCCGGCCGGCACACGGCGACCCACTATTTCCGCGGGATCAGCTCATGCAGTTCATCGACAGCCAGTGGGTTCGGTACTAGGACCCCCATGCCA
>NW_006239351.1:485114-498817 GCF_000226075.1 Solanum tuberosum
GTAGTAAATTTCACGGACCATGTTATTCTCGGAACTTATATTTCAACCGTTAGTGGTTTTTTTCCTTCCAAGGAAGCAAGCATAACATGAACCTCTTATTTGAAATGTTAGAAATGATTGGATTTGAGGTTGAGGGAGGGGGAAGGTGGGGAAATGGAATCGGAGTGACAAAGGGTTGTATCTCAGTGGATCGTGGCAGCAAGGCCACTCTTCCACTTACAATACCCCGTCACGTATTTATGTCTTCTGCAAAGGATTCTACCCACCGCTCAATGGAAATTGTACTTCAAGGCAGTCACCGCGCCGCTTCCGTCGCGGTGACTTAGCCAACAAAACGATCCCTTGGGGGCTAATGGCCCCTACTGCGGGTCGGCAGGCGTATGGTGGCCGTATGCGTCGCTTCTTGCCTGGATTCTAACTTAGAGGCGTTCATTCATAATCCAACACATGGTAGCTTCGCGCCACTGGCTTTTCAACCAAGCGCGATGACTAATTATGTGAATCAACGGTTCCTCTCTTGCCCTGACGGCTGGGTGTAGGTCGCGCGCTTAAGCGCCATCAATATTCGGGGTTAGTTTACTCGGCTGCTGAATTGGTACACACTCCTTAGCGGATTTCGACTTCCATGACCACCTTCCTGCTGTCTTAATCGACCAACAACTCTTTGCGAATTTTAGGAAATGTAAGTTTTATCTAAGATTCTTAGCTTTTCATGGTCATATTATTTCAACAAAGGGTATTGAGGTAGATCCTAAGAAGACAGATGTGGTCAAGAGTTGGCCTAGACTTCTAACTCCTTCAGAAATTAGAAGTTTCTTGGGTTTAGCCGGATCCTATAGAAGATTTTTTGAGGGATTCTCTTCAATTGCCTCTCCTTTGACACCAAAGAAGGCCAAGTTCATATGGTCTGAAAAGTGTGAGAAGAGTTTTCAAGAGTTGAAGGATAGACTTACTTCTGCTCCGGTGTTGAATTTATTGGAAGGGCCTGATGGTTTTGTGGTTTATTGTGATGACTCAAGAATTGGGTTAGGGTGTGTGCTTATGCAAAATGGGAAAGTTGTTGCCTATGCCTCAAGGCAACTTAAGATTCATATGAAGAATTATCCTATCCATGACCTTGGCTTCCCCCCGCTCAGGCATAGTTCCCCCCGAGTCGATCGGTGGACCAGCTCGTCACCGTTCCACATCCGACCGGGGTGCATTGTCAGCCTCCATCGACTTCCCTCCCGACAATTTCAAGCACTCTTTGACTCTCTTTTCAAATTCCTTTTAATATTTCCCTCGTGGTACTTGTTCGTTATTAGTCTCTCACCTGTATTTAGCCTAGGACGAAATTCACCGCCCGATTTGGGTTGCATTCCCCGGATCGACCCGCGAAGCAAGCCTTGGGTCCAAAATAGTTGTAGTTCCCCGCTTCCGATTCACGGAATAAGTAAAATAACGTTAAAAGTGGTGGTATTTCATTTTCGCCTTACGACTCCTACTTATACTACACCTCTGAAGTCATTTCATAAAGTCGGACTAGACTCAAGCTCAATAGGGTCTTCTTTCCCCACTGATTCTGCCAAGCCTGTTCGCTTGGCTGTTGTTTCGCTGTATATTAGACAGGGACAGTGGGAATCTTGTTAATACATTCATGCGCATCACTAATAAGATGACGAGGCATTTGGCTACCTTAAGAGAGTCATAGTTACTCCGGTCGTTTACCCCCGCATGGTTGAATTTCTTCACTTTGACATTTAGAGCACTGGATAAAAATGACTTTGGGTAAACATTCGTTGGGACCATCGCAATGCTTTGTTAAAATTAAATAGTCGAATTCCCCTTGTCTATACCAGTTCTGAGTTAGCTGTTTGACTCCCGGGGAAGGCCCCCGAAGGAACCGTTCCCAGTTCTTCCCCCGGCCGGCACACGGCGACCCGCTATTTCTGCGGGATCCGCTCAAGAAGTCCACCGACAGCCAGTGGGTTCGGAACTAGGACACCCATGCCAAACCCTCAGAGCCAATTCTTTTCCCGAAGTTACGAATCCATTTTGCCGACTTCCCTTGCCTACATTGTTCCATCAACTAGAGGTTGTTCACCTTGCAGACCTGATGCGGTTATGAGTATGACTGAGCGTGGACAACATTCTGTCCTCTGGATTTTGAAGGATCGCCGAGAGCGCACCGGACACCACGTGACGTGTGGTGCTCTTCCAGCCGTTGGACCCAACCTCCGGCAGAGCCGATTCCATGGTGGGCATGATGTGAAACGGCAAAAGACAACTCTTCCCGAGGCTCCCACCGACGTCTCCCGACTTCCAAACGTTGTCGTCAACTGCCACGTCCCAATTCAGGATTCTTAACTCGGTTCCCTTTCGGGGTACGCGCGAAATGCATTATCTGTCGGGGTTCCCTCGACCCATAGGATCGACTAACCCATGTGCTAGTGCCATTCACATTGAACATTTCCCCTCTTCACCCTTCAAAGTTCTCATTTGAAAATTTGCTACTACCACAAAGATCTGCATTAACGGCTGCTCCGCCCAGGCTCATGCCCAAGGTTTTGCCGTGACCGCTATTCCCTCCAACTCATCAGGGTCTGGCACTTGCCCTGACGGCTGGGTGTAGGTCTCGCGCTTAAGCGCCATCTATTTTCGGGGTTAGTTTACTCGGCTGCTGAATTGGTACACACTCCTTAGCGGATTTGGACTTCGATGACCACCTTCCTGCTGTCTTAATCGACCAACAACCTTTGTTGGATCTTGGTTAGAGTGCAGTTTGGCACCATAAGGCGACTTTCCGTTCATCCCGCAACGCCAGTTCAGTTTACAAAAAATGGTCCACTTTGAGCTACTGATTTTGTGGTGCAGCTCGACAAAGCAGTCCCGCCGTCCTACTGATTTAAAGTTCGAGAATAGGTCAAGGCTGTTGCGCTCACGAATCCTCTAATCATTGTCTTTACCCAATAGAACTCACACGCGAGCTCCAGCTATTCTTAGGGAGACTTCAAAGGGAACTAGCTACTAGACAGTTCGATTAGTCTTTCGCCCCTATACCCAAGTCAGATGAACGATTTGCACATCAGTATCGCTACGGGCCTCCACCAGAGTATGCTTTGGCTTCACCTCACTCAGGCATAGTTCAGCATCTTTCGGGTCCCAACAGGTATGCTCACACTCGAACCCTTCTCAGAAGATCAAGGTTGGTCGGCGGTGCACCCCTCAGGGGGATCCCACCAATCAGATTCCTTACGCCTTATGAATTTACTAGCCCGTTGACTCGGACACATGTCAGACTCCTTGGTCGGTGTTTAAAGACGGGTCAAATGTGGAGCCCATAGGCCAGTGTCTGGAGCACACAGATGTCGTCGCATGCGATGTCGCTCGTTTAAAGAGTGCAAACCACAGACTATGCGGGCAGGCCACGTCCAATGTCGAGCTTTATATGCTAGATTTTGATGTTATACTTGGTATGGATTGGCTGCACTCATGTTATGCTTCTATTGATAGTAGAACATGTGTAGTCAAGTTTCAGTTTCCGAATGAGCCGATCCTAGAGTGGAAGAGGGAAATTCTATGCCTAAGGGTCAGTTTGTCGCTTGTCTTAAAGCTAGAAAGATTATTTCTAAGGGTTGCATTTACCATCTAGTTAGGGTGAGGGATGTAGATTCTGAAACCCCTAATCTTGAGTCAGTCCCCATTTAAATGAGTTTCCGGAAGTGTTCCCACATGATTTACCCGGTATTTCTTTTAGAAGGAAAATAGACTTCAATAATGACCTTCTCCTAGATACGCAACCTATTTTTATTCCTCCTTACTATATGGCTTTAACAGAACGTAAGGAGTTGAAAGAACAATTGAAAGATTTGTTTGATAAGGGTTTCATTCGACCGAGTATCTCTCCATTGGGTGCTCCAATTTTGTTCGTTAGAAAGAAAGATAGTTGTCTTGGCATGTGTATTGACTATCGTCAGTTGAACAAGGTGACCAGTAAGAATAAGTATCCTCTCCCAAGGATAGATGATTTATTTGACCAACTTCAAGGAGAAAGTTATTTCTCTAAGGTTGACCTTAGATTGGGTAGGCCATGGCCGACGTCGGTTGACCATTGTGTGCAGTCCACGGATGATGCCGGTAGGCCACGTCCTTCGTCGGCTGGCCGATGTAAGCAGGCCACAGATGATGCGGGTAGGCCATGTCCGACGTCGACTGGCCGATGTGCAAAAGCCATGGCTGCTGCAGGCAGTCCACTACCTATGTCGATTGGTCGATGCACGCATGCCACGCCCTATGTCGCCTGGCTTATGCGCGCAGGCCACGACCGATGTGGGCAAGCTATGGCTTATGTTTCCTGGCCAATATGCACAGGCCATAGCCGTTGTAGGCAAGCCACGGCCTTTGTCGCCTAGCCGATGCAAGTAGGCCATCGCTGATGATGCCCACAGCCAATGTCGACCTGCCGATGCGCACAGGCCACGTCCGATATGTGTAGGACTTGGCAGATGTTGCCTGCCATTGCCCGACGTTTCTTGCCCGATGCGCACATGCCACGTCCGATGCGTGCTGGCCTTGACTGATGCCACCTGCCGTTGGCTGACGGTTTTTGCCTGATACGCACATGACACGTCTAATGCATGCAGGCCTTGGCTGATGTCGCCTGCCCTTGGTTGATGTCACTTGCCCGATGCGGACATGCCACGTCCAATGTGTGCAGGCCTTGGCTGATGCTGCCTGCCGTTGGCCGACGTCGCTTGTATGATGCGCATAGGCTTTGGCTGATTTCGCCTAGCCCCGGACGTGGAATGCCAGACATCGTGAAATACCTCTTATAGAGACATCATTATTAGTCCCTTATCATTTCATTATACATGAGAAATGAAACCAACGTCACGAAAAATTTCATAATAAGTCATCGTTATTGAACAAGTGTTTGATCGTTAAAGAACGTATAGTTCAACACATAGCAACATAGTAGTAAATTTCACGGACCATGTTATTCTCGAAACTTATATTTCAGCAGTTAGTGGTTTTTTTCCTTCCAAGGATGCAAGCATAACATGAACCTCTCATTTGAAATGTTAGAAATGATTGGATTTGAGGTTTGAGGAGGGGGAAGGTGGGGAGGTGGAATCGGAGTGAGAAAGGGTTGTATCTCAGTGGATTATGGCAGCAAGGCCACTCTTCCACTTACAATTCCCCGTCACGTATTTATGTCTTCTGCAAAGATTTCTACCCACCGCTCAAGGGAAATTGTACTTCAAGGCAGTCACCGCGCCACTTCCGTCCCGGTGACTTAGCCAACAAAACGTTCCCTTGGGGGCTAATGGCCCCTACTGCGGGTCGGCAAGCGGACGGCGGGCGCATGCGTCATTCCTTGCCTGGATTCTGACTTTGAGGCGTTCATTCATAATCCAACACATGGTAGCTTCGCGCCACTGGCTTTCAACCAAGCGCGATGACTAATTATGTAAATCTACAGTTCCTCTCTTACTATGTTTAATTACTATTGTGACATTGTCATCAGTAAGGTAAAACTAACCTCACTCACGATGGTGTAAACCCAGCTCACGTTCCCTATTTGTGGGTGAACAATCCAACACTTGGTGAATTCTGCTCACAATGATAGGAAGAGCCGACATCGAAGGATCAAAAATAAATTTCGCTATATAGCTTGGCTGCCACAAGCTAGTTATCCTCGTGGTAACTTTTCTGACACCTCCAGCTTAGAACTCTGAAGGTCTAAAAGATCGTTAGGCTACGCATTCACGGTTCGTATTCGTACGGGAAATCAGATCGTTAGGCTGTTGTCCTTCTGATCCACACGATTTTTCTATTTTCGTTGAGCTCATCTTAGGACACCTGCGTTATCTTTTAACTGATGTGCCACCCCAGCCAAACTCCCCACTTGACAATGTCTTCCCCCCAAATCGACACGCAAAGCGAGCCTTGGGTCCAAAAAGAGGGGTACTCCCCCTCTTCCTATTCACGGAATAAGTAAAATAACGTTAAAAGTAGTGGTATTGCACTTTCGCCTTTCAACTCCCACTTATACTACACCTCTCAGGTCATTTCATAAAGTCGGACTAGATTCAAGCTCAAAAGGGTCTTCTTTCCCCGCTGATTCTGCCAAACATGTTCCCTTGGCTGTGGTTTCGCTGTATATTAGACAGGGACAGTGGGAATCTTATTAATACATTCATACGCATCACTAATTAGATGAAGAGGCATTTGGCTACCTTAAGAGAGTCATAGTTACTCCGACCGTTTACCCACGCATGGTTGAATTTCTTCACTTTGACATTCAGAACACTAGACAAAAATCACATTGTGTAAACATCCATTGGGACCATCGCAATGCTTTGTTTTAAATAAAAAGTCAAATTCCCCTTGTCTGTAACAGTTTTGAGTTGGTTGTTTGACTCCCGGGGAAGGCCCCTGAAAGAACCGTTCCCAGTCCGTCCCCCATCCGGCACACGGTAACCCACAATTTCCGTGGGATCAGCTCATGCAGTTCATCAACAGCCAGTGGGTTCAGTACTAGGACCCCCATGCGAAACACTCCGAGCATATTTCTTTTCACGAAGTTACGGATCCATTTTTCTGACTTTCCTTGCCTACATTGTTCCATCAACTAGAGGTTATTCACCTTGGAGACCTGATGCAGTTATGAGTACGACCGAGTGTGGACGACATTAGGTCCTCTAGATTTTCAAGGATAGTCGAGAGCGCACCAGACACCACGTGACGTCTGGTGCTCTTCCAGCCGCTGGACCCTACCTCCGGCAAGCCGATTCCACGGTGGGCATGCTGTTAAACAAAAAAGACAGCTCTTCCCGAAGGTCCCACCAACGTTTGCCGACTTCCTAACGTTGTCGTCAACCTCCACGTTCAGGTTCAGGAATTTTAACCCATTCCCTTCCGGAGTACGCACGAAATGCGCTATCTGTTGGGGTTCCCCCGACCCAAAGGATTGACTAACCCATGTGCTGGTGCCGTTCACATTGAACCTTTCCCCTTTTCGGCCTTCAAAGTTCTCGTTTGAATATTTTCTACTACCACCAAGATCTACATTAACGGCTTCTCCGCACAGGCTCATGCCCAAGGTTTTGGAGCGACCGCCATTCCCTCCAACTCTTCGGGGTCTGGCATTTACCCCGACGGCTAAGTGTAGATCGCACACTTAAGTGCCCATCCATTTTCGGGGCTAGTTTACTCCGCAGGTGAGTTGGTACACACTCCTTAGCGGATTTTGACTTCCATGACCACTTTCCTGCTGTCTTAATTGACCAACACCCTTTGTTGGATCTTGGTTAGAATGCAGTTTGGAACCATAAGCCGGCTTTCGGTTCATCCCTCATTGCCAGTCCAGCTTACCAAAAATGGCCCACTTGGAGTTCTTGATTCCGTGGTGCAGCTCAACAAAGCAGTCACGTCATCCTTATGATTTAAAGTTTGAAAATAGGTCAGGGTGTTGCCCCATGAAGCCTCAAATCATTGGCTTTATCCGATAAAATTCGCACCCGATCTCTAGCTATTCTGAGGGAAACTTCGAATGGAACTAGTTACTAGATGGTTCAATTAGTCTTTCGCCCATATACCCAAGTCAGATGAACGATTTGCACATCAGTATCACAACGGTCCTCCACTAGAGTATGCTTTGGCTTCTCCCCGCTCAGGCATAATTCACCATCTTTCGGGTCCTAGCAGGTATGCTCACACTCGAACCCTTCTCAGAAGATCAAGGTCGGCGGCGGTGCACCCCTCAAGAGGATCCCACGAATCAGATTCCTTATGCCTTACGAATTTACTAACTCATTGAGTCGGAAACATGTCAAACTCCTTGGTTGGTGTTTAAAGATGGGTCAAATGGGGAGCCCACAGCTAGTGTCCGGAGCACACAGATGTCGAAGCACGCCAGAAGCGCACGCTTCGTACCAAAATCAATGAGACAGCATTCCACGGGCATATCAAGAACTCGGGCTTTGACCGCCCCCCTAATCCACGCTGGTCCACGCCCCGAGTCGATCGACGAACCAGCTCGTCACCGTTCCACATATGACCAGGGTGCATCGTCAGCTTCCATCTTCTTCCCTCCCAATAATTTCAAGCACTCTTTGACTCTATTTTCAAAGTCCTTTTAATCTTTCCCTCGCGGTACTTGTTCGTTATCGGTCTCTCTCTGGTATTTAGCCTAGGACGAAATTCACCGCTTGATTTGAGTTGTATTCCCAAACAGCCCGACTCGTAGACAGCGACTCGTCGTGTGGCAGGGTCCAGGGACAACGGGGCTGTCACCCTCTCTGGCGTCCCCTTCCAGGGGACATGGGCCCGATCCTCCGCTGAGGACGCTTCTCCAGAATACAATTCGGACGATGTAGCCGCCAGATTCTAATGTTGGGCTGTTCCCGATTAGCTCCCCGTTACGAAGGGAATCCTTGTAAGTTTATTTTCCTCCGCTTATTGATATGGTTAAACTCAGCGGGTAATCTCGCCTGACCTGGGGTCACGGTTAGAGCGTTTTAGTCATCGATTGGAGGGTCTGGGAATCTGGACACACGACAGGTTGTAGCCGCGACAAAAAGAGAGAGTTAAGTTTCAATCACCACTTGCCGCAAAGTCCGTAGACGTGGACTCGTATTTAGGCCAACCGCGCGCTCGAGGAGCACGGGAGGACAACTTTTGCCACGTGCTATGCCTTGCAGCGTGTGGGGGGTGACCCGATGTTTGATGCCTAGTCAGAAGTGCCCTTGGCATAATAGCTTCGGGTGCAACATGCATTCTAAAAGTCGATGGTTCACGTGATTCTGCAATTCACACCAAGTATCGCATTTCGCTACGTTCTTCATGAATATGAAAGCTAACATATTCGTTGCCGAGAGTTGTTTGTGTTTAAAGAGCAACACACGTCCCCGCGCACGCTACCCGAATGGGGAGCAAGGGGAGGACTTTCAATTTTATTATTCCTTGGCACTTTGCGCGTCGGGTTTCATTGGTCCCCCGAATTAGCGTGAAAGAGCGCACGTGGGGGACGACAGGGAGGCGCACGACGAGCTCTTGTAGTCCTCAAGTACTTAAAATGTGCTCGCCGGTCATTCTACTTTGCAGGTTTCGACAATGATCCTTCCGCGGGTTCAACTACGAAAACCTTGTTACGACTTCTCCTTCTTCTAAATGATAAGGTTCAATGGACTACTCACGATGTTGCGTGCACCGAACCGCCCATGTCGCCGCAATATAAACATTTCACCCAATCATTCAATCGGTAGGAGCGACGGGCGGTGTGTACAAAGGGCATGGACATAGTCAACGCGAGCTAATGACTCGCGCTTAATAGGTATTCCTCGTTGAAGACCAACAATTGCAATGATTTATCCCCATCACTATGAAATTTCAAAGATTACCCTGGCGTGTCGGCCAAGGCTATAAGCTCGTTGAATACATTCGTGTAGCACGTGTCCGGCCGAGAACATCTAAGGGCGTCACAAACCTGTTATTACCTCAAACTTCCGCATCCTAAAAGGACCTAGTCCCTCTAAGAAGCTGGCCGTGAAGGGATACCACCACATAGATAGTTATTAGGCTGAGGTCTCGTTCGTTAATAGAATTAACCAGTCAAATAGCTCCACCAACTAAGAAGGGCCATGCACCACCACTTATAGAAACAAGAAAGAGCTCTTAGTTCGTCAATCATTACTATGTATGGACCTGGTAAGTTTCCCCGTGTTTAGTCAAATTAAGCCGCAGGCTCCACTCCTGGTGATGCGCTTCCATCAATTCCTTTAAGTTTCAGCCTTGCGACAATACCCCCCCAAGAAACCAGAAAACTTTGATTTCTTCTAAGGTGCCGGTGGAGTCCTAAAAGCAACATCCGCCAATCCCTGGTCGGTATCATTTTTGGTTGAGACTAGGATGGTATATGATCGTCTTCGAGATCCCAACTTTCGTTCTTGATTAAATTAAACATCCTTGGAAAATGCTTTCGCAGTTGTTCGTCTTTCATAAATCTAAAAATTTCACCTCTGACTATGAAAAACGAATGCCTCCGACGGTCTCTGTTAATCATTAATTCGATCCCGAAGGCAAAGGTAATAGGACCGAAACCCTATAATTTTATCCCATGCTAATGTATACAGAGCGTAGGTTGCTTTGAGCCTTCTAATTTGTTCAAAGTAAAAGCGCCCGAAGCACAACCCAGCCAATTAAGGCCAAGAGCGCATCGCCTACAGAAGGGATGAGGCGACCGGTGCACACCTAGGACGAACCAACCGACCCATCCCAAAGTCCAACTACGAGCTTTTTAACTACAACAACTTAAATATACGCTATTGGAGCTGGAATTACCGCGACTGCTAGCACTTGATTTGCCCTCCAATGGATCCTCGTTAAGGGATTTAGATTGTACTCATTCCAATTACCAAACTCGTAGAGCCTAGTACTGTTATTTATTGGCACTACCTCCCCGTGTCAGAATTGGGTAATTTGCGCACCTACAGCGTTCCTTGGATGTGGTAGTCATTTCTCAGGCTCCCTCTCAGGAATCGAACCCTAATTCTCCATCACCTGTCACTACCATGGTAGGCCACTATCCTACAATCAAAAAATGATAGGGCAGAAATTTGAATGATGCGTTACCGTCACGATGGTCGTGCGATCCGTCGAGTTATCATGAATCATCACGATAATAGGCAGATCCCGCGTCGACCTTTTATCTAATAAATGTATCCCTTCCACATGTCGTGGTTTTTTGCACATATTAGCTCTAGAATTACTATGGTTATCCGAGTAGTAGATACCATCAAACAAACTATAACTGACTGAATAAGCCATTCGTAGTTTCACAGTATGAATTTGTTTATACTTACACATGCATGGCTTAATCTTTGAGACAACCATATGAGTACTAGCAGGATCAACCAAGTAGCATTCCTCAATGACCACACGTGCCGCATGAGCCTGGCGCGCCCGTTCGGGCATGGTCGGGTCGAAGGGGAGCGCGACCGTCATTCGTAAAGAGCATTTATTTTACAGAGATAGGAGACGGTGAAGGCCCCATGCCCACTGCATCTATCGAACCCGAGAATTCGAGCCGCCGCTTGCAGACCACGCCATCGCACGATGAAGTAAGAAAGGCATGGGATGCGACAACGGCTTTTAGGTTGACCCCGCACTTGGAATGCAAGGGGAAAAAAGGTGATTGATTGCACGTGAGTAATGCCTACGCATAACGTGTGCATCAAAGGAGATCGACATTGAACAAGCCTAGATTGCTCTTGATCTGCCACCGATATGGAATTCGACTTAGGTTGTCACTGCTTGAAGCAAGGATCCAACCTAACCACACAACTCGAATACCACTTATGCGCCATACGTGAATTTCTTCGTCGATACACTCTCAACAGCCGCCCCGACACCCGACATTAAATGTCGTGTATCGACGTTGATGCTTTCGTTGCAAGCCTAATCCAATCCCCGTCGTTGCGCGCCTCCGCCGGGGTGAGAATCTAATCACTTCAAAGGCGTTGGAGGCAGACTGAAGTTCTTGCACGAACACCGCCCTCACCGGCCTATCGATATTGCATGGCCGTGCATGGCCTTACGTGTCCCATGCGTGTAGCCCCTAGAGTTAGTCGTAATAGGAGCTCTAGAACTCACCACTCGCCTAAAATCACTGTCGTTTCCACACCAAACGAGTATAAACACGTCGATATAAATGCCCTAAGCAGCATACAGTCGCCGGGGTGTTTTTGTAGGCGCCCAACGGCGTAGCACACACAAGCCATGCGTGCCATCAAGAGCCCATGCAGCACGCCTACTAAGCCCACAGGACGCCCATGACGTACACCTGCCGTCACCTCAGTCTGCCTCCAACACCTCTACCCCTAATTATATATGCTTAAAATAAAAAAAACCAGGTGACAGGAGTAGACATCGTTTTTCCAGAGAATCATAATGAACATGTACAACCCAGATATGCACACATTAGCTTCCACAAATGACTTGTATATATATAAAAAACTAGTTTTAAACAATTTTTTTTATTTTTCTGTTTTTAGCAAAATATTCTGAAAAATTAGTAATAAATTAATAAAAATAGAAAAAACATCAAAAAAATATAAAACTAACACCGAAAATTAACTAATAAATATAGTAACATCAAATCCAATAATTTTATAAATTTTAATTTTTAAAATGTGGCCTAAAAAATAAGAAACAGTAAAAATAAATTATAAAAAAATGAATATAAGTTGGAAGATATGAAATTGCTCGAAAAGACTTCTCAACATGTGAAACTAATGATAGAGTACATATTTGTACAAATGAAAGATGTTTCAACATCGTACGAATCGTAAAATAAAGAAGTTTTGTACGAACAAACCATGTGAGGCGGAAACGTTGATAATATATGAGTATGTTATTATGTATGAAGGGTGTTTCACACTCTTTTGATTTTCGTACGGCATGGGCATACGCATGTTGTCGACTAGACCTCGACAATGTCATCATGTGCGATGTTACTCGTCTAACGAGTGCAAAACACAGACGATGCGGGTAGGCCACGTCCAATGTCGGCTGACCGATGTGTGCACGCCACGGTCGCTGCGGCCAGGCCACGTCTGAGGTTGGCAAACCGGTGTGTGCAGGACACGGACGACGCTGGCAGGCCATGTCCGACGTCGGCAGACCATTGTGTGCAAGCCACGGAACCTGTGTGTGCAGGACACCGACGACGCTGGCAGGCCACGTCCGACGTTGGCAGACCAATGTGTGCAGGCCACAAAAGATGTTGGCAGGCCACGTCCGACGTCGGTTGATCATTGTGTGCTGGCCACGGACAATGGGGGAAGGCCACATCCGACATCGGCTGATTGATACAGGCAGGACACGTTCGACGTTGGCAGATTGGTGTGTGCAGGACACGGTTGATTTTGCAGGCCACGTGCGACGTCTGCTGACCGATGTGTGCAGGCCACGGACAATGCTGGTAGGCCACGGCCGACGTCGGTTGACCATTGTGTGCAAGCCACGGATGATGTAGGTAGGCCAAACTAAGCCTTCAACACATTGCAAACAACCCCCAAAATAATCCTCAAAAATCAGTCCCTTGTGACCTACGTATGGCCATTTACGACCAGTAGGTTGAGTGACGACCCGTAGGTCAAGGTCATGGTTCCATACTTAGATTTTTTTAGGAGCCTGCAACATTTAGAGTTGAATACCCAAACCACGGAAGCAATTCACTTTCTGTAACTCCACCTACGGTCCGTAGGTGGAGGGTGCGTAGGTGCTGCCAGTTTTGGCAGTTTTTAATTAAGTTGAGGGTTAGTGTTTTGGTTAGTTAATTAAGTAGGGGTTAAGGGAGGTAGGTTAGGAGGTTAATTAATGACCTATATAAACTTATAGGACCCTAAACTAATTCATTAATTCACCACAAGTCAAGACCCCAAATCAAAAACCCAGTTCCCATTCCCTCCCAAATTCTTTTCTCTAAGAATACCATTGAAGACCATTGAAGAAACCAACCTAGGGGCTTGAATATGGAGGTTTTATCTTAGTATTTTCTTGGTTTTCTACACCTAAGGTATGGTGGTTTTCATCCATGGGTAGCTATCACCCATGGAGCCCTCTCAAAAGCTTTCAATTCAAATTCTAGAAATCTGCAAAAGCTAGGGTTTCAACTCAATCCCATGGATTCCTTTCAAAGTTGTTCTAAAATATTGATC